>NC_081339.1:837009-1129332 GCF_022539665.2 Daphnia carinata
ACGAAAAAAAACCCTATAGAGCATTAAACTGAAAAGGCTTGAAAAATTGCACCACTGGAAGAAGTAACGATCGTCGAAATATTGCCGTGTTTTTAGAGTCAACGAGCGACCTGTGGGAGGGCCTACTGAAGCCATAAGAAAAGTGGTTTTCATGGAAAAGGACCTGCGCAAACCGAAAAAACACATTTAAAGATTTTTTAAAAATTATTAAATTTATTTTTATTTTTTACTTTTACAAAAGCATTGTGGTACCTCTACGAAAACGTTTAGTTGATTTATCCACGAAAAGGCAGAAAGTTTTGTCATAGTTAATTATATGCGAAATTTCACTTTGTTCATGAATAAGGGAGAGTTCAGGAAGTTCAGGAATAAAATAACACTAATTAATAGCGCATATATGGTTATTGTTTCAACCTGTGGATTCCTGTATTGGTAATATAACTTTAAAACCAGATTTTTTTTACGTGGACTTATCGGTAACTCATTCTCATCATTTGAATCAAGGGACAATGGAAGATTTGTATGAATTAGGTTCTTTATTTATTTATTTTCTGTGTCCATTCTTTCACCAAAAGGATTGAATGGAATCATCTGTCTCCGTAGATGCGTAGGCGCTAGCGTTCAAAGTGAACAAACGTGTACAATCAAGCGATGTAAGTTGAATCGCCATCACTTGCGTCAATCGCCAAGATACTAGTACAGTCTTCGCTGATCGATGACTTCTAGGTGAGTTGTATGGACACAAGTTGGACTATGCTAAGGTATTGTTATAGTTTGGTTACTTCAACTTTGTTAGTTCTAGGCTGGGCCATTACAAGATCGACCGCGAGTGTGGTATGGAAAGGGGTGCTTTGAGCGTAGTGCAAGACCCAAAGTCGAATGGACAAAAGTTGAACGAATAAGGATGAGTCATCTGAGGAACGTCGACAAAATAGGACCAGCTTTAGGTAGTAGCTATACTGAAGCTTGAGTTAAAATGACTTTCCCAACCAGGAAGGATGATGTGCTGGGTTTCTGGAACTACTGGCGTCCATATGAACATTTACAACAACCATAAACCACATATGGTTTAAATATCATTCGTCAATGTCACATATGTGTATGTTGCAGAAGGGATGGCAATTCCAGCACTAAGAGAACAATTCTAAATTTTCATTTGAAACGACGGAGTGTAAACGTATTGCTTAGACTAGTTTTAGATTTGTCGTTTAGCATACGAAATGGCAAATGAATATAACATTTGAAGAGAAACTAATGAACTGTTATGCTTGGCCTTGGTTAAAATACTTACAGGTTTCCTGTAAAAGCGACTACCTTTTTGGGTAAAATGCATTTTCAATTTTTATGAAAATATCCTATATTTTGGTAACACTTATCTATTTTATACAATATTACCTAAGACGGTACTTTAGTCTTCCACAAATAGCGTATCAGTTATTAAAACTACCTAATTTTGAAAACATGTGGTTATGTTGTTTATCTTAGGGAAAACTACCTAAATTTAACATCATAATTACCTATTTCCGATCAAATTTTTGATCGAAAATACAATCGTTCTTTTCTGATCTTAATCGCCAAAGAAATGATTTTTTAACCGATTTGGTTTTTGATCATGTGTGTGCGACATCTGTGATTGAAACTAGTAGTCCTTTACATATTTCGCTGCGATTAATGCGGGGATAGAGTCGTTTGGGCTACTTGGCAAAAGGACTCTAGGGTTTCCGACACAAGGACTTCTGTACCTCGACACTTGGACAATTGGTACACGACGAAAGGACATCTGCCAATCGACGTTCGGACTACTGGTCCCCGACTTTTGGGCGCAACAATAAATTGTTGCTGAACCCAACGAGCGCTACACTTTCCGACAAGAGGACTCCCGTGCCATCGACATTAGGACTACAGATGTTTTTCTATGATGTATACTTATATAATATTGTAATATTTTTTTTTCTATAACACAAATATTAAAATTCATAAACCGATACATCATAGATACTTTTTGTTGGGCATTAAATTTTGATTTGAAGATTCCGAATAAAATATTAGTTTTCTTGTCAATCAAGTGATTTTAATAAAACAATGTGTTTTTATCGCACCATTTTGAATTTGAATAACTCATAAACTATGTGTTCCAAATCAAAATAAACTTTATTTTCAACATCCTCGTTAAATTTGGAATGCCAATCACGTATTTGTATAACACTATCAAGGTTTTTACAAAAAATAGAAAAAGTCGGGCTTGTATATTTTGTAGGGCTTATTTATAAGCTCCATTCTTTCGCGAAGTAGCGCAATCACTTTGAATTTTAATAAGCCGTCATAAACTGTAAATCCCAATGAGTGGTGCCTTAGTTACGGGAATCATTAATTTCGTTTTGCAGGTTCACTACCTGTTGCTGCATTCCTATCGACGTTTGTCGATTGTCTTTTGTTTTCTATAATACAAATATTAAAATTCATCAGCCGATATATCATAGAAAAACATCTCTGTAGGAATTACATTAATTAAATACCCTACCTACTTGGCAATACTATAGGTGAAAGAAATAAAAAACATTTACGTGTACCTGTATCGAGAGTCCATTTGTCGC
The DNA here is from genome assembly GCF_022539665.2 of Daphnia carinata. Taxonomy (NCBI): domain Eukaryota; kingdom Metazoa; phylum Arthropoda; class Branchiopoda; order Diplostraca; family Daphniidae; genus Daphnia; species Daphnia carinata. The sequence goes on from NC_081339.1 coordinate 839,604, forward strand.
TAAATCGGGAGTCCGTTTGTCGTTAAATGCGAGTCCGTTTGGCGTTTAAAATCCCAATCATCAAGTAAAAAAAAAAGAGGTCTCAAGTCCTAATGTCGATGGCACGGGAGTCCTCTTGTCGGAAAGTGTAGTGCTCGCTGGGTTCAGCAACAATTTATTGTTGCGCCCAAACGTCGGGGACCAGTAGTCCAAACGTCGGATCCAGATGTCCAAGTGTCGGAAACCTGGAACCAAAAGTCGGAAACCCTGGAGTCCTTTTTGTAACTCGCCCAAAAGAGTACATGCCATTAATGCGTGTCGTCTGCGTGTGTCGTCTGCATCGATGTAAATTTTTAAAATAGGCCCTAATCACAAAATTAGTAATAAAAAATCATTCATTGCTATTAAAATAATTCATTTCAGACCAATAGTTTGCCCATTAATAAATATTTTATTTCTGGACGGTATTTGGGAGGAGGAGAAACTACGAAAAGTCGACAACTTTGGGCCCTTCGTTTGGGCATTCTTTAGACTTATTACATGTTATCAAGGTAATATCTCGATTCCCTGTTTCGCCAGAAATGTTTTGGTGGGTAAGATGAAGCAAAATTTATTAAAATTAGTTGAAAAAATACTAAATTGCAAACAACCAATCACAATAGAGAAAGAAGGATGCCATTATTTTTTGGCGGAATTTTTGAATTTCCAATTGTTATTTACGTAAAAAAAGTTTGAAAATAGTCTTAAGAATTCTATATTTGTCTTATGGTATAGGCTTATCATTATTGCAACACAAAAAAAGCTAAATGTTGTTTTCATTCTTCTTATTTTCATATTCGAATTACATTCACTGATTAAACTTACTGGCATTAGCGTATTTCACTGAAAAACCAAAAAAATCACTTACCCTCGAGTCAAAGTAGTTGTAGTAAAAGATGTCAGTTTTGATTTCAGGACCTTTGTATGATTTTTTATTAGTAATTTTGTGATTAGGGCCTATTTAAAAAATTGACATCGGTGCAGACGACACACGCAGACGACACATCAACAGCTTGCTTTCTTTCAGTGCTGGTTGCCCCTGGCATCACAAGAAAGCCAATCACAGTGCGAGAATCGTGTGCCGCTGGGAATCCGAACGGTCGAGTCAACTCGCGGAGACCATGTTGCTCCTGTTCCACAGCTTGGTCCCAGCTGACGTTCTCGAAGAGTAGCGACATACACTGACACATACCAGTGGCACTATCCCGGTCCTCTGATTGGCTTTGTCCTTTTCTTTATCCCTGAAACCACTCCATCTTTTTCTGCCTCTGGGTGTAGCGCTCGGCGCCGCGATGGTCGAGCACACTTTGGCCGAACCGCGCGGTTTATTAAAACAGAAAGGTCAAACCGATGTGGTTCAGGTTGCCGTTTTCGTTCTAACAGATCGCACTGTGGTTTGGCGGTTTGTACCCACAGTTTGTACCCGCGGTGTAAGCCATGGTTTCACACGGTTTACACCGCGATTTTGTATGGTTGCACAAAACAAAAAAATCAGAGATTAGGTTTAGAACAAGTTGTATTTTCTGAGTTTCAATAATTTTAAATGCATTGAGCCATCCTGCTGGAAACTAAGAGCACAGGCAGATGAAGGGCTTCAAGAGGCTCTGGGTTTAGCCCCATTCTATCAATCCAAAAACGCCTTCTCCCGTTTCTTCTTCCTCGCCCTCTCACTGCCTGCGCTAGTGGCTGGAATATTAAACATATTTCTAGCCACATATGACAAATTATGAAATTGATGCTCTCTCATCAGTTACACTGATGTCGAATAAAGTTTTTCCGCTTATGTTGGATAAGGCCGAACTCGTACATTGCTAAGCAGCAATAAATATGTTGCCTTAGAGCCTGATTAACCTACGCCGTTGGAACCACTTACGCTCAAACAATTAGTGATGATTGTTTGATTTGGAATTTCCACTAAATCAAGAAAATTAATGGAGTTATGCCTAGTTGTAAACCGAGAACGGAACCGCAGTCGTAAATGGCTAAACCGAACCGACAGCTTTTTCGACAAACCGCAATTTTCCCCGATCAAAGACGATGGGGCACACCCACATAGCACATCTCTGCCGTCGGATGTCCGACTGTGATCCGAACATCCGTTAGATATCCTGCGCCATATCGGGTTGTTCCATGGATGTCCGTCGGCTATTAGAATTTGAAGCCCGGTGGAGGTGCCAAAACAAGATCCTGAGGACGTCCCTGCAACAGCAAAGAAGAGTTTCAATTTTTTTTCTTTTTTCTAAATAAACGTTGTTAAAAAAAGAGAATTTAAACCATGTTTTAAATCGATATCGAAAAGACCTCTTAGGTTTTGATTCAACTTGAAAAAGCTTTGTTAAAGATCACCATACGTAAAAATGATGTTATATAATTGAACGGTCGTTGAAAAAAATTATTTGATTAAAAATTAGACCATGGCGAATGAAATGACAAAATGTTAAACATATTACATAATACATTGTACATTGCAATATATTTATCTCATCAAATCTTATTTAATTTTCAACATACGTTACAATAATAATTTTAATTTTCAATTATTTTTTAATTAAATAATTACAATTCCTAACATTATTCATCTGATTTGTGTCAAAACTAGATTAAAATACCTTATCTCCTCGTTCATCCTACAAAGGTAGATAATGCCGTTACCAATAAACCAATCTTAATAATGATAAAAGTAAATACATTCGGCAATTGCTCGAAGTGCCAAAATTCCTGACTGTTTTTATCTCCCAATCCACACAGAAAAGTGTCTCCTTCAGAATGATAAAGGAACAGGTAACAAATTGTCTTTAAAAACATTTGCTAGAACATCAAAAGTTGTTTGTGTTAAAATGGGGAAGATTAGGTAACCATTTACGGCCAAGAACCCCATCAATACCTTAAAGAAGAGCACGTAAAGTGTTTGCTGAAACGTACATGTTAATGAAACTGTCTGTTGGACTCACCAATTGTGTAGAGTTGAAATTTCTCCCTCACTGTGGGCTCATTTTGGCTCGGGGAGCCACAACCTCAATAGAAAAATATAAAAATCATTTGGAAGATAGCAATTGTAAATAATCCCATTCATCTCTAAGTATAAATTGTCGAACTCTGATATCTAAATATAAGAAAAATGTAACGTTAACCAAAATAAATTACAGTAAATGTAAACTTGCCTGATATTCTTCTGATGTCTCACTCGAGCAGACGTTACTTTAACAATCGCCAACTGAATTCAAATTTAGCATTGAGAGGTAACCCAATGTTAATAAATAATTCACAATTATCATCTAAAACGGACTTTAAACACTTACTGTAATGTTTAAACTATATCCTTGTAAAAAACTCCTTCAATAATCAAGTTATTATATAAAAAGATTTTTGAGATGAAACCATTCCCCGGTGTTTAGGGAAAGACTACTGAAATGATAAATAATGGTAGTTTCGACATTCCAATTTTCGCATGCTGATTCAGCATTTCAGCTAGTCATCGTTTAGTTGTTCGTGGTGTAGTTTATCGTCTGTGGTGTTTATGTGCTACGTCTGGAGTTTTCGTGTAACATTAAGTGAATTTCGCGTTTGGAACTTTTTTCGTTAGCAACTAGTGCTTCTGTTACGCTGTGGGCTACTACCGTCTTCCCATTTTGTCTGTGCTGTGCCGTTCCGGATTACTTTCAGTGCCTATGTGCTTCTCTCGATGCTGTCCAGCGGCCTGCTCTGTTCCTCTCCAGCTGCGTAGTCTTCCTACTGAGGCCCCTCACTGTAGATTATTAAAATGGATCAGTTTTTTATTTGTCTTCCAAACTTGAAAGTTACATGTTGTATCTTATATGTCGGTATATGTCAATACAAAGAAATTTCTCACCATAATTCCATCGTTGTGTTACATTATTTATTTTTCATACTTTACTTTAGCCAGGAATGCTTAAACAAAGGTATTTCCATAATTCTCACATGTTCAGAGCATGTTCTTTTCCCGTCCAACAGGACTTCCCTCGGATATCAATCGGCATATTCCCGGGAGGTCTTCTAATATTCCGTCTGCATCCGATGGACATCCAACCAGGAGGTCGGGCAGTTCCACGGATGTTCGTAAGATGTCATCGTTATCCAAATAGGATATACCACGGATGTCCGTGGGACCGAATTGTGCTATGTGGGCAGCCTTATTCTGGTGTTTGGATTCTTCCGTCGTGCTGCCGCTTTCATTTGTTTTTTTTTTATGTAGGCCTATACTTCTATTACTTACGTTTATTGTCTGCTTTTCGTCTTTTGTTTATTTAGACAAAATAATGTTTTTACCTTTATTTAATATTTTGTCATTTTCTGGAAAAGGATGAACTAAATAACGGCGTGCTTTCATTAAAATGTATTATAAAATTGTTACTCGTGAGTATTTGGGTTAGCTTGCAAGCAGAACAAACTGGTTCGTACGTAATAAAAGTTTTGAAACAAGTTAATAAAATCTTTCAAAACATTTGAATTTCGATCATTTTCTTCACCGATAATTGTAAATTGTTCGAGAAAGCGCGGAGCGCTTTCGATGAACAATTGTAATTGCATAATGATTAGTGAAGACCATACAACTGTGTTGACCTTCTTTTATTAGCTACTTCAATGCAGACTATACAAAACTTTTTTTTTTTTTTTTTTTTTTTCATATATAAGAGGGTTGGGGAGGTAGACACACCGCCAGGCGGCGACACCTTAACCCGTCTACCCTCAGATCTTGTTTAGGTGACGTTCTCTGCATTCTCCATTGCTAACGCAAATTGCTCCTACGGAAAACCGAGCCTCCCCCATTGGCGCTGCCACGGAAGGGTTGACGAAATCTAAAATGAAAGAGATGATGCAATTAGTGAAGACTAGGGCGGGCGGGTTCGCTAGGGAAATACAGACAGTTGTATGGTCTTCACTAATCATTATGCAATTACAATTGTTCATCGAAAGCGCTCCGCGCTTTCTCGAACAATTTACAATTGCATGCAAATTGTTCTACCATACAACTGTGACTTAAAAGCACCTAATCATTAACCACTGAGCCCAAGACCCTTTCAGCCAATGAAGGCTCCGGTATTTCCCGTCTATAGAATCTGGTAAAGGTACTCTCTGACGCCCAATTTGCTGCCTTCAAAATCGATTCGACGGGAACGCCGATGGTTGCTGCCTTAGATGCTGCCGCCCCGCGCGTTGAATGTGCTGAAAAGGTGTTTGTATCCACACCGGCTTCCCCGAGCAGCTTCTTTATCCAACGGCCAACCGTAGATCCAGACACACTTTTGTAAGGTTTCTTGGTGGTGATTAAAAGGGTAGAATGGTTTGAACAGAGGGGTTCCGTCATTCCCAAATATTGATTCATGCAATTTACGGGGTCTATCTCGATCTCCGTTAACCTTCGGAGCACAAAGGACTGTAGCGGGCCCTCTTTTTGTGTCTTTCTTGGTTTGGACAGAGCAAAGGAAACGGCCTCGGCTGAAAAATTGACCGAAGATCTAACTATAGAGGCTAGCTCCGATACCCTTAGCATTGTCGCCAGAGCCAGCAAGGTGACTAACTTGCAAGACAGGTCCATTAACGTTGTAGATTCTCTATAATGGCTCTTGAGGTGATCCAAAACCAAGGTAACATCCCAGGTAACAGAGTACTTGGGCTTGGCTGGTCTCAAATAAAAAATACTTGCCATTAACTTCTTTATTAAAGGGTGAGCCCCAATTGGGTGGTTCTCAATATTCGCAAAGGTACTTGACAGCATCGAGCGATAGATACTTAAGGTGTTGTACGCCTTACCGCTATGAAATTCGTCCGTCAAGAAGGAAAGGGCCGTGGTTATAGAGACTGACAGGGGATGCGAGTTCCTTCTATGGTGCCAATCACACCAAGCGTTCCAGGCGCTCTGATATGCAGCGCGTGTGGCGGGACGATTGCTGGCCAGCAATAGTGTGACCACTTGCTCCGGAAGATTTTGCTCTGAGAGCCGTCTCCTGACAACTTCCAGACGGTCAGACGGAATGACTGGTTGTTGCACAACTGGTGCGGAACATTGAGGCACGATTTCAACAGAGTCGGGCTCGGCTGAATCACGCGAACCACATCGCACACTAACTCCAATAGCAGCGGGAACCACGGCTGGCTCGGCCAGAGGGGGCACACTAATACCAACGAGGCTGCCTCCGCTCTCAGCTTGGAAAGGCAATCCTTGACCAGGTAAAACGGGGGGAATGCAAACCCCTCTATGTTTTCCCAATTCATCGATAGGGCATTGGTTGCCAGAGCTCCCGGCTGGGGGAACCAACTGACAAACAGAGGCAGTTGAGCGTTCCATGCCTTTGCAAATAAATCCACCTTGGCCGGCCAGATCCTCATTATTGCCCCGAACATCGATGGGTCCAACCTCCAATCTCCTGACTCCTGGCCGCTCCTGGATTGCTGATCTGCGATCACATTAAGAATTCCGGCCACATGAACAGCTTGGATGAAAATATCTCTGTCTTCGCACCAGGAAGCCATCTCTAATGCTAAGGAGCACAACGAATGCGAATGGGAACCCCCCAGCTTATTGATATAGGAAACCGCGGTCGTATTATCTAGCCTAAGGAGAACTGTGCCCTTGAATGGAGCTTTAACGAAGCATTTAAGTGCGTTGAAAGCCGCCAATAGTTCTAAGTAGTTTATGTGCTTCTGGGCTTGGACCGCCGTCCAAGGGCCCTTCGCGCGTATTGAGTTGCACACGGCACCCCATCCCGATAAGGAAGAATCCGAATAAATGACCAGACGCGGTCCCGGGAAAGATAAAGGCCTGCCTTTTGACCCTGCCAAATTAGCCACCCACCATTTGAGATCGTTTACCGCCTCGGCCGAGAGAGAGACTTTGCACTGGAGGTTACCATTAACCTGTTTTGATTTTGAGATGAAAAGCCTTTGCATTCTACGATAGTGTGCTTGCGCGAAGGGCACGGCTGGGATAGCCCAGGACAACCTTCCCATGATCGACGCGAGATCTCTAAGCGACACCTTGTCTTTTGAAAGAGCTATGCTGCAAAGCGAAATGATCGATTCTTTTTTCTCTAACGGAAGAGCCAAAGATAGTGATTTTGAATCGATCAGAAGACCAAGGAATTCTAAGGATTGCGCTGGCGTCAGAATCGACTTCTCGACATTGAGAATAAACCCGATTTGCGCAAAGGTATCTGAAATAAGCGCTATTTCCCTCTCTAAACTTGAACACGAAGAGTTCATAAGCAAAATATCGTCCAAATAAATTACCATTCGAATACCTTTTGCCCTAAAAAATGCTACAATCGGTTTGAGGAGCTTTGAAAACGCCCAAGGGGCTGACGCTAGGCCAAAGGGTAAACAGGTAAATTGCCAAATATGCCCTTCCCAGATAAACTGAAGGAGATTCTGATCCTCCGGATGAATGGGCACTGTTAGATACGCGTCTTTCAGATCCATTTTAGCCAACCAGTCATTTGGCCGAAGCAAATGTCTGAGGTAATTTAGACCTTCCATCTTAAAGTGCTGGTGCACTACATGTTCGTTTAGTTTTTTAAGGTTAATTACCGGACGGAAGCCCCCGGCTTTCTTGGGGATCACGAATATGGTGCTGATAAAACCCTTATCCGACACCACCTTAATTGCTCTCTTTGCCGCCAAGGATGCGACCTCCGCTCGACAGAGCTCAACTTGTTGTTCCCCAAACGATGGGTTAGGCGGAGGATTACACTGAATAGGCCTAGTTACTAGGTCCAGCTTCAGGCCTTCAAAAACCACATGTAGCACCCAAGGGTCGTTAGAAAACCGAGACCAAGAATGAGCAAATTCCTTCAATCGACCGCCGATAGGTGTCAAGTGCACAAAGGTAGGTAAAACAAATTTAGAGACATACTTGCCATGGCCACTAGGCCCCGCCGCCGGCGTAAAGTTTGAGCCGGAACGCTGTCTGGCCGATCCACTGTACGGCTGGTGTGAGGACCTATGACCACCGCTGTATCCGCCTCGATAGCTTTTGCCCTTGGAAGACGTGCGTTGCATTTGCTCGCTAGCTCGACCAACAGCGTTCAGTGCAGCTTCGTCCTTGGCCGTTTGGACCATCTCTTGGATCAGCTTTTTTCCATAGAGCCATTGGGATTCCCTCTCTGAAAAGTTGCGCTCGTTAGCCAACAGAGATATAAACGAAGGATTCGTTTGGGATAAGATGTTTAACCGACGCCTACGCGTCACATCATTAAAGGAGCAGGCCCATAACTGCATGGAATCCTCCACTGCTTCTTGGATCTTGGGGTCGGCCCATTTCATGCCCCACAAATAAAGCAAGGGACGAGCTATGTCGAGGATCTTATACTGCATCGACAGAAGCTCTTTCTCGCGTGGGTCAGAGACACTCTTTGCTGATGGCGATTTCCTAATGATCTTTAGCCGCTTCAGCATAGCCTCATCCAAATCCGGGCACTGCAGGGAGAACGATCGCTTCTCGAAGGACGGCGCGTACTTGCCTTTTAGATCTTTAGCGTCAGCTGCTCCTACTCCTTTCACAATCCATCTCCTCAATCTTTTTGTTTTGCGTTCCGAAAGCGTGAATTTTTCCACAGTCTTACTTCTGTCCGACTCGGCTAGTCTCTGCCTCTTATGCCTGTCATCTTCACACTCCACCGCCTTGCGTTTGGCCGAACCATGCGGATCCGTCTCAATCAAGGGGTCGCCCGGAACATCAATCTCGTACTGAAAATTATCACCCATCTCGCTTTCTGATTGAAAGAGACTATCCTCGACATCCTGCGAGCTAGTCTTAGCCCGATGATCGCGGATACAGCTGCGACCACTTCGTGATCCAGACGAGACACTTTCACTATCACTTCCACTTTCTCCAGACATGACTGCACTTGACAATAGCTAAATAAGATCTGAGGGTAGACGGGTTAAGGTGTCGCCGCCTGGCGGTGTGTCTACCTCCCCAACCCTCTTATATATGAAAAAAAAAAAAAAAAGTTTTGTATAGTCTGCATTGAAGTAGCTAATAAAAGAAGGTCAACACAGTTGTATGGTAGAACAATTTGCATGCAATACCTAGCAAAGGTTATCGACAAATAAGTTCTCGGGGAACAAATCTGCTTAAAATCTTATGTTGGTTTTGTTTATTCGCTTACAGTCCAAAGGTAAAAATAAATAAACCAATTAAAATTTATGAAATTAACCTTAGATTCATCTTTAGTAATTTAAAGCAAAACTTTAGCTTGTAATATCAAATGTTTCTAAATGTATCGAAATTTTTTCGAAAAATGTTCTATTACCTTATGTACTTTATTTCAATTATCAAAAATTTTTGTAAACAATACTTTAAATTATGTGGAGTAGTGGAAAGACATGGGATTTCCAATCTATTGTTCTATGATTCAATGGTTATTGTAGACGACATTTCTTTTAAAAACAGTCTAAGATTGGGGAATAATATTGAAACAACGGGGATGTTTAATGTTTCAGAGCTGGGATGGGAGTTTATTTAAAGTTGGTGCCAAGACAGGTGGAATAAAGGGTAAGCTGAAGGAAGAGCCGAAAGAAGACTCTGGGAAATCTGCCTGCCGACCATCTTTCTGACTCCGACTTTCCGGCTTTGTACTGCCTGACTCAGACTGTTTGGCTGTTTGGCTCGTCTGACTTTTCGTGTGATGCATGTCTGTCTTGTATATGGCAAGAGAAAGAGCAGTGTTTTAGGTTAGACGACATCAGCATGTGCAAACCTATGTGCCAGGCGAGAGAACACTTGTTTGACCATTAAAAAAAATAAAATTAGAAAGTGAGTCATTCGGAACAACGAAATTAGGGTCAAAATAGGCCAGTAACTGAAAGAAAGATAGGGGCAATAAAAGGAGTATGGTAAATTTTACTGTTGATGAATTCGGTCGCATATAGAACGTTTGTTTTTCTGAATTTATTTAGCCGGCTCATCCTTACAATTTTATTAAAAATTGGTAATTTCAACTTCACACTTTTAGCTAGCTATCTCCCAAAATAAAATCATGCAATTCATAATTACCTAGTTGAGGGAATCGAATTTAGATAAATTTCATTACCCTTTTTTGGTTCACTTTCTTAAATTGTTCTTATTATGGATGTTCAACCTTCTTTGCGTTACACAATCTCCTATAGATGATTGGTAGGTAACGGTTATACAGTCGCCACCAGAAGAATTGGATCACCCTCGTCCAATTTTGCTGTTTTAACACGCGTAGGATAGGCCCTACGGTGTCTCACGCCGGAATTTTTTTCGTATAGAAATATTGCTCGGAAAATTATCGGGTTTTGCATTCGAAAGATAAAGGAATGTTCTTTATCTCCTTTTTTTAAATGTAAAATCCGTTCAGGATTCTATGAAATAAATCATAGACATAAAATATTAGATCACCCCTAAAATCGCACACATGGAGTGTCCCTACCCGCGGCTTAGCCTTGGGATATGGGGTGGCAAAGGTGGAAGAAAGAGTAAGGTAAAAAAATTCAGTTGAATTTTTTTTTCCACCCATATATCATACAACTGAACCACATACACATCACAAAACCTACTTCTAGCTAACTCAAAGGTTTTATCTAGGTCACTAAAATGGGTAGGATACTGGGTTCTGGGTAGACTTCGTGAAGGTCAGTTTTATGTATCTTTCAAGGTTGAAAGATGGTCAAGGTTTTTCGATATTTGTAAGGATAGGAATACATTCCAGGTTTTTCCCACCGAATATATCTGAGAACCCGTTTTGTGTGGGAATTTGTAATTAAAACAACACTGTTATTTACGAATCACGAAGTTACGATCGTGACAAAACTTTGAAAAATCACCAGAAACGAAAGAACCTGGTTCATCGGGGCAAAATTCTTAATCCTATACCAATGAAGGGCCGGTTTGTCCATGCAGCAGTCAACATAAACTTCATTGTTGCTTGGTTGGTAGTCAAAAGGTTATTACTAAGTTGTAATCTCGTACCCAATATGTAGACAACATTGTTCTACTACGATGCTGGGACTAAAAACCTTACTTATCGTTTCGTGTGTTCTGAAAACTAAGAAAAAATGTAAAATCCAAGGAGATCTAATTGAGATGGCGATTCCCAGACAAAATTTGGGATTTAGTGTACTTCGCAATTTTTAAAATATGATTTTGTAAAGGAAAATAGTTTGTAGATGGAGAACAAGGAATCTGAAATTTCTGTTTTAACTCAATAGAAAAACACATATTTACGAAAAGGGGTTTAGATCTACATTCGCTATCTTTGCCTGCAACAAAAAAACCAAGAACGAGTAAATTCACCGGATTTTGTTACTATTTCTTTTCCTTACAACTGCTGTTGTAGTTTCTAATTCGGGCAAAAAACTGCCCTTTTACTTTTCTAGTGGCTTCGACCCTTAAGCTACAACAGATCGGTAGTGCCTCTTGCGGAAAACCTTGACATTTCCGGTTTACAGGGTGATTATAAGAAATAACACACAACATTTAACAACTCGGGGTTGAAAACGATAAATAAGAAACGCGAGTTCGACACAGATAACCAAAAAAACATTTTTCCGTGGCGCTGAATACAGCCGACCAGCTTCAATAGTTCCGGCCATGCTAGCTTATAGTATTCCACTTGGTGTTGAATTGACGGCGACAACTGAGATGACTGTGCTGGTGGAGCGGAAAATGATGGTGATGAACAGGAAAATGTTGATAAGGATTCCAGCGCATAGTTCTTTGGAGTTGTTGTAACAGCCCTGCTAACGCTGATGGCCCGTCGATTTCGGCGGAAACAGCGTCCGTATTGTGTCTTGGCTATATAAGAATGTGAATAATCGCAAATGCAAACAATTTTGCGTGGAATCTACTTGTGTGATTTCCTTACCCAAACGGACTGTCAAATCGATGGTGCTCACCAACGAACGTCAAGCGAGTGATTGTTATGGTAACTTGTGTTGGCTTTTCGTAGCTGAAACTGGGTTTCCACCATCGATGCTCTTAAGCTACGTGATAGAACATTTTGGACAACTTGAACAAGGATCCGCAGTGGTTTCAGTGGCGTACCGGGCGCGCGTAGCCAAGACCGGAACCACTGCCTCCAGCTGCGTGAATATGTTTTCTTTTATATTGCACTGCGTCTTCCCTATACAGCTTCGGATGGGGAGCGCGAATGAGGGCGTCAGTTATTTTTGAGTTCATGCTCTCATCTTGTAAATCAATTCAAAATCATGAAGATGTCATTCAATATCATTGAAGATGAGGTCTCATCCTCTGAATCCAAGAAGGGGACATAGCAATTGGTTTGTCAATTAGACCTGCCGATACATTGTGATCAGTTTCACCAACTACCGGTTGGCCGTAGATGTATCGATGGAATCACCCCAATCAATGAATCGCCAAATCGTGTTGACTATAACCTCGCTGGTCGACGCCGCCTGCACGCTTAACCGACCCACACGGCACGACGGGCTCCTCAGTACCTCTGCAGAACTGCCTACTTTTCTCCTAAGTCTTCTCTATAACCATGCTAAATTCCTCTTAGAACCTTCTTTTTGGTCGACTGGTAGCAGCCTGACAGGCTCTTCAGTCCCTCTTACATCCTCCTCAGCTAGTACCTAGAACCTCCAATGATGAAAAAGTTGTGCGACATATGTCTTCGATATACCCAGCGGCTTTATATAAGTTTTATAGGAATTGAATGTAATTAACACATAGAATGAATATTATACGACAAAAGAACATTGGAAATTGAATATTCAATTTCCAAAACTTTTTTCTTTTATCGTAATTGGCGGTGAAATAGGACTGACTTTTAAAATATTTTAGAGCTGTCCTATTTTTTCAAGGCATTAGTCCTATATATTTATAGATAGTTCTATTTTCTAAGATTGTTCCAATTGGAACAATGAACATCCAATCCGGTTAGCAATTAGTTGTTTAAAAGCGTCGGACTATATGCATTTTCCTTTTTAAAATACCGATGGTGTTTATTCATTATTTAAATGGTTCAAAAAACCTTTTTTTTCTTATGCTATTTTAATTCAAATTACAGGAGAACATGAACTATATTGTATTTAATAGAGTTCATTTAACAAAATACCATTAGAGCAAAATCAGAAATATTTATTAGTTATATTGCACTTAATAGTGGCCATAACAAACTTTTCCAATTGCATAAATTTTTTACTATTTCATACTACTATTGTTACCTAATTCTAAATTGTTTATTTTTTATTCTAATTTGAAATGGTAACCCTAAAATTTAGATTATCTAGCAATTCTACTTGAGCCAAATGTTTTTGTGATACTTTAAAACTCTCGGTCTTACTTTCATGGAGGTATCTCCTAAAGCACTCCTGACCATATCACTAACAATTTCTTGTATTGAAAATATTGGCATGTTTCTCCACAATTTTCCAGCCTCTTGTGGCCTCCTCAGTGCTTCTCAACGGTATGATTGATGCGCTGGGGAGGCTAACAGCCTTTTAGGAGGTTCCCAGGAAGGAGATTTGCCATGTAGGATCGTGTTTGATGGATAGTTCTTGGATTCCCGTTTTCGTAAAAATGTTACCCAACGGCCTCTTGATATCAGAACACAGTCGAAGGACATTTCCTTATCCTCAGGTTAAAAATTTGGAACATTGCGAGTAGTATGTGCCATCGGAGTTGAATCGGGCTTGAGCTTATTAATTGTGAGACTGCTAACCATCCATTATATTGAACAGGTGTAACGGCTCTTTCATGCTTGGCTTTGCGACCATCACACTGTAAAAACTGAATTTGTTGTGCCAATTCATTTTCATGAGCGGTCTATTGATCTCGAATATATTGAATATTCGCATGTTTAAATTTTCAGCGCTAGATGGCGCCTGGGTTTCCAATATTGTTGAATTTTCCATGATGGCTGCCGTCGTGACTAAGAGTTGTGATTGGCGAATAATTTCATAGGAAGAAGTCCTATTCGAGTAATTTGTTGGATGGAAACACAACAGGATACCCGTGACAAATGGAAGTCTAGTTGACTTTTGTCGTCTTGAGGTCTGAAAATTTGTTTTTGTTTTCTGTGGGTAGGTTTTGTTCCAAATCAGTGTTAAATTATTATATGAAAATTGCCTGGCGCAGCTGTAGCAGTTCCGAAAGGTGTTGAAAAACCAGCATCTTCCTTTTGTTGGAAAAGTTGAATCTTTTCAAGAACACAGTTTATTATTTCTGAATCGATTGTTTGCAACCAATATCCAGAAATATCGGGTTTATCGTCGAACACAAATTTTCCATCAAAAAAATCATTCGATTATCGTCACACCTTTTATTTTTCATCATTTCGTTGTACTTGGCGGGTGTTGTATCGATGGAAATTTTATCTGGAACGATCACTAGTTGTCCGAAAAAATTAATTGTAATATGTCGTATATTTTCCCAGCGCGCGCAAATATATCCCGGAATCTTAATTGCAGCTCGTTCCTCACTATATACGCCATATTTCACATTGAAGGCCGGATTATCGGTAGATGTCGGCTGACAACTCGAATCAGAGAATTGAATATTTCCCATTTTCAATGGCCCCGAGCAATCACACACGGTCGTTTCAAATGCTTGCGGATGAAACCCGTGAAAGCACAATAGCAGCAAAAATGGAAATAAGGACATTTCTATATACGGAAGAATATAGAAAACAAAACATACAAGAATAAAGAGAAGAATGTAATTGACAAAAATATATAAATGTATCATGTGGGTTTCATAAAAATAGAATTAAAGATAGGAAGGAAAGAAGTAAAAAAACGAAAGCGAAAAATATTCTACGGCTTTTGAAAGGCCAACTACTTTCCCGTCGGCTTTTATTAGTTGGCTATGGCAAAAAGGGAAGAAACAAATAGGGCACTGGCAGACTTGCCGTTGCGATTGGTTTTTTTATTTTGATCGCCGATCCGATCATTACTGATTGATCTTGATCGGCGATTCGATCTTTTCAAAATGATTTGATCGGCGATCATATTTCTGCGAATGCGATCTTTTTGGGGCGAAATCTAGTAGTGGAAATTTAAACTAAACTGTCACCATTTCAAGTCAATGGCGACAAAAAAGGCAACTGCGAAAGAAGGATAAACAGCTTCCTCAGCAGAACTGTTCAGCAAAAATTTATATGAATTCTAAGTTTTTACGTTTGGTGGCACTGAATTCAATCGCAAAATATGATCGCTGTCGATCAACGAGTTTTTTGATCGCCGATCAAATCAAAGTCAAAACGTAAAGATTTGATCGCCGATCGTTTTTTTAATCGTAATCGGTGATCGATGATCGCGATCGCGGCAAGTCTGGGCACTGGAATATAACTGCGTTTTCGAGGGGAAGGAAAATTTTTATATATATTATAATTAGTATCATTGGAAAGAGGAGAAAACATACTTAATTATCGAAAAGAGAAAATAAGAAAATACAATATAGTTTAGCGGGGAGGACGAGAAAAGAAACGTTTAAAAGTTTACGGCGGAAAAAGTTTTGCAGCAAAAGGTCATACCCTAAGTTCTACAAGGGCGGTATGGATAGCGCATAAAGGCAAAAGAAGACAAACAATGCAGTTAGCGGAAGCAAATGGTATATTACCTAATTTTCTACGCCAGATGTAATATAAATGCTAATAGCCCTATGGTAGCGCTCTTAACTGTGATGCCAAAGGTTTGAGGTTCGAATACCCAGTTTGACTAGTTAACTCAACATTAGTGAAGGAGCTGATATAGCAATCGACAAGAAGGAATTGAATATAAATTTGCCAATCATATATATATGGTGGAATAACCGACGCGAAAGTTATACTTTTTCTTTTAGTCGAACGTAGGGAGAAGGAAAGAGAATGGAAGCAAGAGACAGAGGGAAAAGAATGTGATATACGAGAAGAAGTGGCTCTATTCCTCTAGGCGTGAAACAAGGCCTTTCGCCCCATGCATATTGTGTTGGAAATGAGACGTGTTACTTGCCCTTTGGCAAAACGTAGAGGCAACATTAACGCATAGAAATGGGGACGATAGTGTCTACGAAAAAAGGAATTGAACAGAAGGTAAAAACTCTACCTGGCGCGAGAGAAAGAATAAGAAGTGGATCGAGAAAGAGAAAAAAAATGCAAGGTCAAATTTACGGCAGCTTATTTCATTTACGTGAAAGAAGTCTGTCGCGGTTAACGTGTGGCGATTGGGCAGACAAAACGTACATTTTGTTATAAAGACGGGAGTTGGGTTGTTAAATGGCACGATAGACGGAAAAGTTATGCATGTAGCATATTCTTATTCGTCCTTTTGTCCACGAGCAACCCCCTTATATAATGTAATGAGGTGTTTTAAAACCTTTATTTTCTTTCCCCTATATTATTTCCCCTAACAGGGCTCGTGGCAATGAAGACACAGATCGTTGCCTCCCCAACTTTCGGCTGGCCATCCGAAAAGCGGCGAATGTCGATTTGCCGGATCCAAATCTAGGATATCCTTGAATCTCTCCGTTGCTTGTCACCATTTTTCCAGTTTGATGGATCGGACTATTTTCGTAGCAGGTGGCTTCGACTGGGTTATCGAGTTGGTATTGTTCAATGAAATCGCCGTATGTATTTAATCTTTTCTGATTCTTCAAAATCTCCGATATCCATTGTGTTTTCAAAATGTCTGATCCAAAAATTCAAGTCCACATTATCTTCTGGCTTGGAGAATACACTAGTTTGTGATAGCAGCTGTGTCGCTTGGATGTCGAGATCGCTGATGGTTGACTGACGTTGCCCGTATAATGGTTGCGACTGGTACGCGCCAGTGGTCATGAAACGGGGTTGAGGGGTCTTTTTTGCTGACATGGCCGGATAATCTTGCTGTGTAGGCGCAGTAGGGTTGTTCGTCTGTCGTTGCCACGGAGCAGGGTTCGGCGTGGACGTATATTGGGGTGCCGGCGTGGGTTGACTCGTATTACCCCTTAGGGTCGCCACAAAGCTTGCTGCTGCGTCTCTTGTCCAGTTGTTCCTGGTTAGG
Organism: Daphnia carinata; assembly: GCF_022539665.2. NCBI lineage: Eukaryota > Metazoa > Arthropoda > Branchiopoda > Diplostraca > Daphniidae > Daphnia > Daphnia carinata. The sequence continues at coordinate 856,590 of NC_081339.1, forward strand.
GTTCGGAATACTGTGACTAGGTCGTCTTCTGGCTCGCTCATGCTACTACAGATTTCGGGGCGACGGTTCGATTACATTGTGCTTGTAGCGTCGTGTCCTGTATTTGTTAAAAGTTGAGGGGTTAATGATACTCTCTTTGGGATCGGATTTGGGATCGATTTCTTCTTCCGTTGTTTTCTTGCTAGGTTTGTTAATGGCTCCGGTGTCTCGTTCTTGGTTTGTTACGTACCCGTTTCCTGTTGCTCTGATGGGATTTGGCGCGAAAGCTGAGTGTGGTCTGTCCGATCTAAAGTTGGTTAACTCTGGATTTGGTCGAGGAGTGGGATTGATTGGGGCTGGCTGGGTTGGTGCGTTGGCCGGTGAAAGGTATGGGTAGACGCTTCTTGAGTGTTTTGTGCTTGGATTGGGGAATCAATTATTTCATTTTTGTGCCCTTGGGCTTTCAGCTTTCCTTTAGATGCGAGTTCAGTAACTATTTTCCCGGCACTTCGAAATACTTTTGTTAAATTATCCATCTACTTTTCAATTTTTGCTATTTTGGCGGCGTTTTGTGGTTCATAAAAAATGATGTCTGAAAAACTCAATAGATGGCGCTGTCTGGTGCGTCAAAGTGAAAGAAGGGGGAGAAATGTCTACCACGGAGGCTTGGTATTCGAAATTCACTGTCATTAATGTAAAGCTTGGCCACTAATTGTGGAGAACAAGCTATTCAAAATAAAGATAGATAGGAATATTCTACTTACAGTGTGCTCATGGCAGAAGCGGCGACTGGAGGCGGAATAACACAACACAAGTGTAAGAGTAACAAAGTTTTTTATTGAGCACGCACTTAATACAGAGTATTGGTTCACTCCGACTCACAAAATTAACTGGTTCTACAGGTTTGTTTCTCGGCTTTCTCTGAAATCCACTCTCAGAATTTTTTTTTGAGAAGAATATTTTTCTTGACATTTTATAGGAAAGTGGAAGGTCGAATTTTTTAACACTTCAGGAAAGGTAGGGAATTTTGCTATTTAAATTTAACACTAAGGTGTGAAAAGGGTATGGCCGGTTCTCGGAGGTTAAAGTCCTCCGTGGGAACCAAGGTTGATGTGGGGAAAACGGTGCCGACTGGGTCGTTCCTTACACTTTCTTCATCGTACAGTTTCGTTGGACGTGAAAATAAAACCCTCTTCCTCTTCGGTGAGGACTGCTTCTGGAGTTTCAGTGCGGTGGGTTCGGCCTCCTTATGTTCTGTGTAACCTCTTATTCGAGATGAACAACATATTTGTGGTATTCTTTAGGTAGGGGGTGACGGCTTTACACACCGTGAACAAGGATGCACATCGTGAACTGTTTACCATTCACTTATACCTGGTTAAAATTGTTTTCAAGTAGCACTTGTTTTTTTATTTCCCATGGAAAGAAATTAGTCAATACTTATAGTACCCACCAAAAATCTTATACAATCGGTCATTTTTTGGCCCTTTTAACATGGCGTCTTATGGCGGTATATCCCCCTAGTTTTCATTTATTTGTGGATTACCCCTTCTAGTTATGTTTAAGAAAAAAATCTACGTACTCGTAGATGAATTTTCTATCCAGCGATATGCAGCGCATAGTTGTTTTGTACTGGCTAAATTTTTTCCTGCAAAAATCAAAGAAGACAAAACAAGGACTGTTGACTCGAGTTTGTTTTCTGTACCACAAGAGGCGCCTGCAACACACTTTTGACTGTCATCCAAGTTGCAGACTTGTGGTACAGAAAAATCACTCGAGTCAACCCTCCTTGTTTTGTCTTCTTTGATTTTGCAGGAAAAAAATTAGCCAGTACGAAACAACAAATATAACGGGATGTATTTATACAATAAAAATATTTTATTGTATTGTTATAAAGAAAAACCTTTTCTTAAATTCGAGAAACAAACTAGAAGCTCTTGCGGCTTCTAGTTAAAAAGATACACGCAAAATAAAAAAAGGCCTAATTTGGGGAAAGCCCTATGCAAGGCAATGGCGGCGGGAAACGGAAAAACGGGGAAATAATATACACCTGAACGCACATATAACGTCCAGGGTTTTTTTCGTACAACTATGCGTCGGATATCGCTAGATAAAAAATTCATCTATGAGTACGCAGATTTTTTTTCTTAAACATAACTATAAGGGGTAACCCACAAATAAATAAAAACTAGGGGAACGTAGCGCCATAAGACGCCATGTTAAAAGGGCCAAAAAATGACCGAGTGTATAATATTTTTGTTGGGTACGGTATAAATAATCTATAGTAACACAGAAATCAATGCAGACGCAATCTTTCGCCCAATATAGTCCGAAAATAATAACAAACAGTTAAACCGACTTGACTGTCACTGAACTGCCTCTTCAACTGATGATAAACTGCTGCTTCAACTGATATTCACTGACTCGTCTTCCACTGAACCTGAACTAATGATTTCACGTGAAGGTTGTTCATTTTATACAGCAGAGCAGAGAGCTTTGATTGAGTTTTTGGGTCCAAACGAGGTTAGCATGTGCAAAATTAGAAAGCCAGTCGCTATGCAGCAAAATTCTTTGCAATTTTCTATCTATAAGATTTTATTGACTAGCATGCTAGTCTGTATTATCCGAACACCCCTTTTAGTTTACGGGATACCTAATGGCACTACCTAATACCTAATACTCATTTTTTAAATTGTTTTTTTTTCATACAAGGAAAGTTTTCCAGTCCTCGCAATTACATTAATCAATATGGTATTTATTAAACTATACTACTTAGTACTATCACTTAAGACTAAATATTTTAGGAAAGGGAATTTTTTATAGTGAAGACGTTGCTTTTTCCCGTCAAAAATAGTTTATTCGGTTCCCGTTTGAGGAACTCACTACGTAAAAGCAGACAGAAATGCGTCCACTTTTGAAGCAAACCATTAGCTGTCACAAAAAATAGCGTTGTTATGATAAATAATATAGGATGTTGGGTATAACATGCTATAATCAGTTTACTTGGGTCCAAGTCCACGAAAAGAATTTTTGTGTAATTATTCAAAAATATTTTTCCTATCGGAATGTATCGATAAAATCAAATTCATGGCTTATGTCGTTTTGAGTGAAGAATTCAACTGTAATGGCTAAATGGTAGAGAAGAGGAAAGTGAACTGAAACTCCAGGATTCGATTCCCAAATTTTTTTCCCCTAGGTTTTAACTGAACAAATTGATAAAATGTTAATGCAAAACGACTACAACTACTACTATAATTGAAAATTAAGATCATAAATATCAGGATTAATAATATTCATGAATTATTATTTTATCTTATTGCAGATTTGATAAGATTTGCTGGTTGGTGGGTACAAGCTGTTGATTTAAAATCAAATATCATGGGTTCTATTCTCTAAAATCTAAATATTTAAACTTTTTTTGTCATTTTTGTACCGGAAACGTATTAATAACGGTAAGTCCATTGCTTAAAGTGTTATCTGGAACAATTTTGACGGTGTTGGCATAGCGGCAGAGTAGAGTCGCTCTGAGTTGATAGTCCAGAGTGCAATTCTTGGTTTTCTATTTTTTTAGTTTGAAGTAAAATTTAAAAAAAACTGAAAAACGTTTAATGCAAATGGCGATAACTGCAATTTTAAATGATTTTACATTTCGGTATTAGCATGGGTTCAAAATCCGATTTTATGTATTACTTTTAGTAGATAGAAACTTTTCCTATTGTACTTCTTTCAGATATATTTCTTGGTACTTTTATCGAATAGATTCGATATATTTAAATTGAGCTATTTCTAAAATTTTACAATACCTTGCAGAATGAATGCCACAATGGTTTGGCATACGGATGAAAACCTTGTGGTTGGTGTTCGAATCCCAAATACGTCAAACTCTGTTTCATTAGACATGGTTTAATTTTTAAAAAAATTTTAAAATTATTAAAGATTCTCTCATTCATTTATTAAAAAGATAAGTTTATTACAGAGATATTTTGCTAAAACATTTTTTTCTAATATTCTTTCTTCGTATCGGAATGTATAGGATGATTTTAATTCATCTATTTCGTAATTTTTTTACATACACCCATGAAAAATGGCACAGTGGCTAAGTGCTGGCATTGTAATTTGTACACCAAGGTTGCATTCCGAAAAATGCTTCATTTTGTAATCGGAAATATAGATGCCATATAAAAAAATAAGAATGCTTTATATAGGACAAATCAAAATTTTAAATTATGTTGTGAAAAATCGGTATCGCTTTGTTTCATTACAGAATCATTCTATTTTCTGTAACACTAAAATTACAATAGTATCGTGGGTGTTTTGGTTTGACCTCTAGCTAACACACCTAGTAAGAAGGGTTCGAAACAGGGGCAGGGTTGAGCTATCGCGAAATCGTAAAGTATCGCGATAGTATTGCAGTAGCGTGATACTACCGGTACCGGTACCGGTACCGTGATATTTTTAAGAAGTATAGATACCGGTATCGGAAGCATAAATTGAGGCTTGCGATCCCGATACTTTTAACTTATGGTGCCATCTAGGAGCAAAAAAATTTACTACAATTTCTGTCAACAGCTGGCTCTACGATAACCATAGAATGTTCTAGTCTTAGTAGCAATCATTTTCCGCTCAACGCGGAATCGTCTTTCCGGTACATATTTTTTTTAAATGTTAAAAGAAAAAGGAAACAATAAAAGAAATGCGAAAACTTACTTTTGCTATATTTTTATTGTTGGTCAGCTGATAAAATAACGTCCCAATAAAACTGTGATGGCTGAAATTTTGGTTAACGCCCTCTATCGAAAAAAAATTAGCAATAGCTTTTACTCCTGGCGATGGCGTTTAGAAATTGAAAGTAGCGGTATCTGTAAGGCGTGCGATACTTAAAATAGTATTGCGATAGTACCGCTATCACGATATATTTTTCGAAAATTGAAGTATCGGTACCACGATACCGATACTTTTCAAGTTATCGCTTCTAACCCTGAACAGAGGTTTTCTTTCTTGATTGTTTTGGTTTTATTTATCACAGATATTATTTGTATCAAACCATATCCATGATCTTTACCTAACACAATATCCAAGAAATTTCAAGAGATTAAATTGTAAAAAGCAAGAAACAAGACGTTTATGAAATGACAAATATTGGTATTGGTAATGATTTCCAGAAATTATTTCCTTTATTGCATAATGCAACAATTGATAGTTGCGTTTTGTTTATTGTTTAGGTTTAATTTTAAATTGGCACCAAGACATTATAAAAATACACAACTAGTCCGTGCGACGACTACGAGGGGACTCTCTTTTGGAAGCTCGGCTGGGGGTTTTATACCGCGACTTAGCTTGGGGACGCTAAGGTTAGCGTGGGCAATAAAACAGCGAAACAGTGTCAAAAAGGGAAACGAGGTTAACAGATGAGGTTGGTGTCGTTGACACCTCGGGATTGGCGGTGAAATAGGACTGAAACGAAATAGGACTGGAGAAATAGGACTGGGAGAAATAGGACAAACTTTTAAAAACTTTTAGGACAGTCCTATTTCTCCATGGCATCAATCCTACTTCTCCTCAGAAATAGTCCTATTTCATTTACCTTGTTCCAAGGGGAACGATGAGCCTCCATTCCGGTAGGCAATGTATTGCGTAAGAGCGTGCGTTATATCCATTTCCCTTTTTAAAAAACCGATGGGGTTTACTTATTATTTTAATGGTTCACAAATTTTTTATCTCTTATCCTATTTTAATTTTAATTGCTGGGGAACATAAATTATTTCGAGTCTAATAGAGTTCATTTAATAAAATACTATTAGAGCAAAATCAGAATATGTAAGAGCTGTATATAACGATAGATGTATGAAATAGTAAAACATTAGTTCAATTGGAAAAGTTGGTTATGACCACATAATGTGCAATATAAGTAATAAATATTTCTGTAGTATGTCTAATAGTATTTTGTTAAATGAACTCTATTAAATACAATATAGTTCACGTTCTCCTGTAATTTAAATTAAAATAGGATAAGAAAAAAAATTTTTGTAAACCATTTATCTAATGTAAACACCATCGGTTTTTTTAAAAGGGAAATGGATATAAGCCGGCGCTCTTACGCTATACATTGCCTAGCGGATTGGAGGCTCATCGTTCCCCTTGGAACAAGGTAAATAAAATAGGACTATTTCTGAGGAGAAATAGGACTGATGCCGAGGAAAAATAGGACTGATGCCATGGAGAAATAGGACTGTCCTAAATTTTTTTTTAAGTCAGTCCTATTTCTCCCAGTCCTATTTCTCCGGTAGAAATAGGACTGGAAATTTTCAGTCCTATTTCGTTTCAGTCCTATTTCACCGGCTACCCACCTCGGTCAAGCGGAAGAAGGTAATAAAAGAGGAAGTCGTAGAAATAAGGTCGAGTGGGGTGGAGAGATAGCAAGGGACAATATTCGAGTCCTCCAACTAACTTAATTTTAGCTTCAAGTCCTTACAATAAGCATATTTGCAATCGTGGAGTGTCGGAACAATCAGTGCTTGGAAGTTACTATGTTCTGATTTCTATACCTAGAAAGAAAATTATCTTTATCTGTTTATCTTTTTGTTTGTTTTCTGTATCGGTATGTATCGATATAGTAGATTTCATATATTTGGTAGTTGTTGTGTATAAAACTTAAAAGATGTCGCGTAGTGCTAGAAAGGTGACAAGGTAATCTGTGACCCCTGTTTCGCTACCCAAATAGTTCTTCAGAATAATTGAGAAAACTATTCTTTAAAATGTTTTTGAGGTTTCAAATGTGTAACACGAACATTTGTCAAAGCTGATATTGAGATTTTATCGTTGGAAATCGTTTCCAGACAAGAAGAACGTTGTAATCCCATGGCAATAAACTGTGGGTTGGTGTATAAAAAATAAATGTATTTATTTATAAAAAACAGAAAAGCCAAATAGACGTAATATTTTACTCTATGCAGGCCGTTTAATTACAAACAACTAAGCCCCTTGTCCCCATTGTAAATACAGCCATTGTACCTATTCCCACCGGTAGATGGCGTTGAATCGATACACCGAAACATCTGAATCGAATCGGTATCGAGTATCTCAAAATACAGATGCATCGCTGTATCGGTATCAGTATCCCCAACATTACTCTGGACCGAGACGGTGTGGTGGCTAAAGTGAACTCGTGTATTGGTGAATACACGTACATTAATAACACTCTTATACGTTGATTTTCACCATGACGACCATAAATGGAATGGAGAAACTTGCCGTAAATAATCAGGTTAGTCAAAAGGATATAAAGGAACGCAACACTCGTGTTAATCATTGGTACGTTATCTTTATTTTATAGATAGTACGAATGAGGAAAGATGTGAAAAGGGCTCGTTTGTGGCTTATAAACAGATTGACTCAACGTGTGAAGAAACTTAAGGGGAATAAAGCTAATGAACTTGAAAAAAATCAGCTTAAGGCTGAAAAACTGAGAAAAAAAATTTGCATCATTAAGGGTATTTGCATTGATGAAGTATCTAAATTTGCACTTTGTAACAAAAACGATTCCTCAAGTCTTCTGTTAAGTGAAAGTGAATTAGGTTTGTCCCAAAAACTAATGCTACAGCTTGCTAACCATAGGCTGGTTCAACAACAGGTTCAAGTGTTCCGCCAAACTTATACTGGCCCTATGGACAGATTAATTCTTTTGGTTAGGTCTCTTGGTTTGCAATACCAAAAAAAAAAAGTAAAAAAATCTGTAGATTGTGACAGCAGAAAAAATTACCAGGAAGAGGGAAAAATAGTGTGTGATACACAAAAAAGATCATGTGGGAGTAAAAAAATAATTTCTGAGACAGAGATTGAGAGTACCTCTACATCTGGATGCATGTTAAACTCTTTGTGTAGAGTAAACTCCGTAGCTGTTACAAATAATAAACACAAGGATTTGTTGAAAAAGGATGAAGCCTGTAGCACTGGAAATTCAAATGTAAAGAAATCCCAAAGCGAAAAGACTTTGGCCCAGAAAGTCCCATGGCCAAAATTTTCAGTACCTCCAGTTAACAAAAAAATTGGAACCATGATAATTAAACAAGTTAACCTTGAAAACGAAGCTGATGCAATTTCATTAGATGAAACAAGCGAAGAACAAAATTCCAGGCAAAATATCAATCGGACTCCCAGACCCAGAGACTCATTTTTTCTTGGGGGTGTTGATTCGTCGTCAGATGATGAGGTTATCAAGGACAATTCCAACCTGCAAAGGTATTATTATTACCAGCTTTAAAAGTAAAATATGCTGTGTTCTTCAATTTGTGAATGCGCACATTATTTATAGGGTAAACAAGATTACCAACTCAAAAGTAAAAGAATCTGAAGATGAAAAATGTTCTCAGGCATCTAGATCCAGACATAAATTATCAAACAGAAAACCTTATACCAAACCCGCAATAACATCTGGTATGGATTGTGTGATGTCTTATCTCAATCATGTCTCAATTTTCAATAATTCTTATCAACTTTATTTCAGTTCCAATTACTGAGATTCTTCATCCATCTTGGCAAGCCAAAAGAAAGGAAAAAGAGCTTCAAATCAAAATCGGTGTTTGTCATGGAAAAAAGATAAGGTTTGATGACAATTAAAAGCATTCAAATTCTATCATGCAATCCCGTACGTCTATCTTGTGTTTTTGCTTGTATTCCGTTCACTTCATTTCGCCCTCGGGTTCAAGCAGTCATTGCAAGCGTTTCGATAATGCAACTGTAAATCATCTATCACATTTAGTATAGTAGTCGGAGTAACTTTCAATCAATTACAAGCCCACAGCGTCAAATCACAAATGCGAAATACTCGTGAGTGATGGATGCTTTTATCATAATAAAAGCATTGTATTTAGTATCTCTATGGAAAATTCTAGGAGCAATTTTGAGTTATATCGTGTTACGAGATTGTAAAACGAATTTTCTGAAAGCAGGAAACATTTACCTATTACTATAGATTTATCATCATATAGGAAATGCAACTTACGAAAGAGACTAGGAAGTTCCACAAAATTTAGTAATTTTCGGTCGAGTTGCCGCATCCAGTTTAAAATTACGGCTTCTTCATGATAGCCCACAAACCGAATGAGAGGATCACTCTCAGAGTGAAATTCCACCTGTATTTGTAATTTCGAGAACTACCCATGGCAAAGTGATAGCTTAAGCGATCTCAAATAATACCTGGGAGAAAAGAAGAGAAATGATCCACAGAGACGCCACAGAGAATCTCGAAAGTACGGGACGTCGTAATTCGAAATTCCCCCCTGTGCAAATCATTGGACTTACATCCAAGAAACTGTTGATGAGGAAACTTTGCTCTGTTTCCTTTAGCGTTTCAAAGAACGATTTGGATTTAAGGTTCAATGATAATTCTCCTAGAAATTTAAAAACGCGAAAGATGTACGCGTGGCAAAATTTTGTGTGTCGAATAATGTCATAAGATTTCCCATAAGTATAGCAGGTCTTATTTTTCCAATCTTGCTTTGCTCGGTTTACCCACTTCAGCGATTTGACTTTCTCAAGAAAAAAGTCAATTTCTTTCAATTCAGATTGCAATTTTGTACAGAGTTCCGGAGTAACCGTTGGAGGCGAAGAGTCTAAATTCTTTTCGTAGTATGGTTGGAAGTTCCACAATGATGACTCTCTTAAATTTTCCGGACCCAAAATTTGCTTCGTTACGGCGATACTTCGTAGGCCGTACTTCTGCATATAACGTTGTGCTACGTTCTTTCTCGTAGCTGCTAATTTTTTTTCTTGTAAAGGAACGTTATAAAGCGTAAGGTTACGCATGATGGCTTCTTCCTGGTGATCCTTGAAAAGCGTCGCACAATTTATAATATCGCGTAGGAAGCCTTTAGGAATTTCAGACAGCGAAAACAGAGCGTTCAAAGAAATATCCACTTTCCTATTACATAACTCTATCAAATAGGTGCATTAAGCATTAATATTAATTGTTTTCACATACCTTTCATACACCTGTGCTTGAATGATGCTCAATAGTTTTTGCATTTCTTGCGTTTGCGTATAACGAAGGGCAATGACGTATACTTCCGAATTTCCTTCTTTGCTTGTGCATGGTTTAAACACATTCAGGTCTTCAAATGACAATCTTAAAAGGTATAGCAGTGAGACTGCAGAATGTTCAAAAAAGGTAAACATTTTTAAAACATATGATCCACCTATGAAGAAGAAAGAATTAGTAAGATAATGAAATAGAAAAAAATATTGAAAATACCAGGACTTAGTAGTAATAAAGCAGATATGGTTTCACACCAATGTAATTTAGCGAGATGTTTTTCTTGTTCACCTGGGTTTCCTGCGCAATCAATACTGCCGTCTGCTGTAACCTATACATCATGACCATAGAGGAGCGCTTGTCACATATGCGATTAAAAATATTCTACTGGTTCAATTTCCATACAAGGTTCACATGGTTTCCCTTCCATTGCAGTATTGCATTAACATTACACCATTCCATTATGTCACCAGTGTCATCATGACCAAAATTCCAGTGGCATAAAGTATTGTGAATGAACCGGTCATCTCCAATCATTGACTTTCTACAATTTCCTTCATAGTAGGGATTAAGAGTGGCAGCCAACCAACTAAACTAAGAATTAAGGAAAATGTTATTGCTACTACATGCACAAAACTTTACTCCATACTTTACATTCAAATCAGGGTGGCGTAAATTTAAAAAATGATTCAAAGCTGTCACAAAAGCCCCTGGGGCTTCACACAAATGAACACTTTTTAACTCAAAATTTCCTTGTGGAATGTTGCAAAATAAATCAAACTGAGCAAGGCATTCATAGAATTTCAGCCAAGCCTAGAAAAAAATGGTTTAGTGGGCTGTACATAGAAAAATTTACATGAAATAGTTTTTCAATCACTTGCGTCAGTAGCTCTGGACACACTTCAGATTTAACCTTTTGAAAAACAGCCCCTGCACGATTCGTGTAAGATGTATGCACATGCCACCTTTCAGCTTCCATATGGCTTAAAAAACCTTTTGTACAATTTAAATGGATTTTGAGATTTTGTAGTTCTGGAACCTAACAAACAACTTCCATAATTTAGACATCAATACATGTTAACACTTAAAGAATTGTATTGCAGACCTTCCACGAAGAGTTCCCGAACGGATTTTCGCAAGAAAAAGATTGAATTTCTAACTGTTGAAACTGAAATTTCTTGAGGAAATATTTATCAATTTCATCTTCCATTTGAACTTAGACGAACCACAAGGTATGATCACAAAGTATGATTAGCTACTTGCCGCTATCTGAATTATGAAAACAGCGCCATACCTAAAATAAATAGAGGGGCCAGAGTAAAGTGAAGACAACGACGGGTCAGCGTAAATTGCGGACGCAGACTGGATAAACTGCGGACTTTTATCTGCGGACTGTCACAAAATTTTCGAAAAAATATTCGCGGACCTCAGGATAAAATGCGGACCGTTTCGTACTACGTGTACCGTTTAAAATTGCGGAACCGGATAGGGTAAACAGTGGACTGATATTTCGCGGACTTACATCACAATACCCATTGGCTACCCGGTTCCCATTACGATACCCTTGATATCGGTATTTAAATTATCAAATACTAAAACAACAAACTTAGTTATAATTAAGTCAACATACTGTTTATTGGAAATACGAAAGTAAAGGGCAGTTTCTATTCCAGGGTAATTTATTAACCGATAAACACATTGACACAAATATGGTTGGTTCATCCCAAAGTAAAAATTATCTTTCTTTGACATACGTCATCTTTTAAATAAACCAAAAATTTTACCTCCATCCTTGTATTTAAATAGCACTTAATCACTTTTTGATAATTTTCCCCTAAAAATACGTTGCACAATAAAAACACGCTCAAATGTGATGTCTTTGCTGTGAAATGTAATTCTTTAATTAATTTTTCTTCAATTTTAATTTTGCCAATTACGGTGGTAACTAATTTTGTCTCTTCACAGGCCTATTTGATCTGTCGTATCAAGCAGCACACGGCTGGTTTGTCCACTTCATATGTTTACATGCTATGCTGAATTCCCGTATAATACGCGGACCGTTGTGGTATGGATAAACTGCGGACGTTTGTCAAAAATTTCGTGACAGCCCGCGGCTAAAAGTCCGCAGTTTATCCAGTCCGCAGTCCGCGTCAGCATTTTACGCTGACACAATGACGACTGCAGACTGGACAAACTGCGAACTTTTAGCTACGGACTGGCTCAACAAATTTGATCGGTTTTTCGCGGATTAACGGGTAAAATGCGAACGATATCGAATACGCACTGTACTCTGTACTGTGTGAAATTTCGGGCTAGGCAGGGTAAGCTGTGGATTGATGTTTGCGGACTAAAATTTCAATTACCATTATCTCACAGCTCCATGGGCTCAAACTAACAAAAACTTCGTTATCCAAATATACCAGTATGAAACTGACCAAAAATTAAAAAGCAACATGCTTTACTGAAAAATACCAAAGAGGGAAAGAATAAGGTATGGATGCGTACTGGATAAACTGCGGACTTTTAGCTGGAGACTGGTCTAACATTTTTGACAAACTTTTGCGGTCTTCGGTGTAAAATGCGGACTCCTTCTTGCGTGTGCCGTTTCAAAGCGCGGGCCGGGCAAACAGCGGACTGCAACTTGCGGACTTGCATTACAATACGCATATTCTAACCGGACCCCATTACAGCAGCGGGCCACAAACTGGATTATGCTGTGCAAGGGGGGCACGCTTCTCACTTTGCAGGTTTATCCCACTTTGCGGGTCCCCATATGAATACATTTATGGGATTAGGCAACCCGGCTAGGCTCAGCGAGGACTATTTTAATGCATGCTTCTCCCAAGATATGAGTTGGTGAACCACTATAATAGATTGTATTGGCTACAGCTTTCAATTTTTATTATTTATCTGTTACGTAAGATTGTGTACAATTGAATGCGAAATACAGTATGAATAGTAGCTATTTTAAAGTTGTGCAACAGATTTATGAAAGTAAAATAATTGATAAAAGAAAATACAAGTAGTTCTTTTAAGTAATCAGGTTGTAGAATAGTCACCATTATTGAAATCACAGTAAATTGCTGCTCTCGAAAGGAGCAGACAAGACACTGTTGTACCAATACTGGCGAAAACACGACCAGTAGATCGATACGCTTTTTCAATATCCAACATCTAATACTCCTGCATGCTGACTAATTGTTATTTCTAGGTTAGTTGATAGACTAAGATAGATAGAGGTGGTTCTGGTAATGTAGTTTCTTAGTGATAATGTATCTGGGTTATAATAGTAAAAGCATAACTTTAGGTAACATTATTTCGTAAAACATGCAAGATCTATAAATGCTACATCAACTTAACTAGTAAATAGATTTTAGAATATTTAGAATATTTTATAAATATTTCTTTAGAAGTGCAAAATAAGCTTATCCGGCCCATAGGAAAACTATAAATTACAATATTATTTGAAAGTAACCTTCAATTTCGCTTCACATTTGAAGATACGACCGACGGGTGACGTCAATTAAGATAGAATTACCAGATTCCATGGCTTTTTGTAGCATATCTTTTGCTGAGTTCACATTTCATCTATATCTCTTGTATTAGAACAGGTGCAAGCAGAGTCATTTGAATCACACCAGATATCCATCGGTGTTTCCCCTTGACAAAAATCATGGCTTATGGAGGGAAGATCAACAAATTCATTGCCACCCTGTGTGGAATTTATGTGAAGAAAACTGTCTGATGATTCAGACAATGAGGCTAATGACCCTTTAGTGGCAGAATCATTCGTTGCGTCTAATATTACATTCCGCTCTTCTGCGGCAATAATATCAGAATCGCTCTCTAAATATAGCCATCTTTTTATTCACGATATCTTGCAGTTCTTCTAGGCTTGCATCAACTATCGTTGAGAGACCCAATGAATCAGCCATTTGCCCACGAACAACCAGTCCTATAAAAAAGTCTTTCGCTTAGTGAAATTGAAGAAATGGCGGAAAATTTTATAACGTTCTAGTTGCTTGCAGACTTCATTGGCGGCTTCTGACTGAAGCTCTCGATGAATATCTGCACTTACGTCGGCGGATGCTATAGAAGGTATTCTAGTAGTTGTTGTTGTAGTACGCATTCATCGCGATCTTTTCCAGCACCCAGAGATAGTTGTTAGCGGCAATTCTTCGCAACAACACTTGATCAATACAGCCGCATCTAAAATATGGGCAGAAAGCGCATATATCTAACCGGTCCGTTCATTTGCCACTGTCGCTGCTTCAGCTTGAAGGATTTCAAAATTGTCGGGCACATTGATTTGTTCTTCCAACATTCGGGTTTGATATCGAGCCTTAATAACCTTAATAATTCCTTGATCTTGGGGCTGATAAATTGGTGTAGTATTAGGTAAAAAAAAATAGAATATTAACTTACCATCTGGGACGATCCAGGTTTTGTCATGTTCCGAGCAGGAATCTATAAGCAGGGCTAGTTTCTCTTTGGTACACATCCAAATTTGGCAGTAAAATATTCGTCCACCAGTACCTGTAGCTCTCTTTATCAACCCAGAGCTTTTGTTGATCAGTGTAAGGCAGCGGACATGCAGCATTTTGAAACATTGTGGCTTTTTAACGGCCCTATCAGTAAGGGATCTATTTTGTATGATCCCGTACCATTGACGCAGGTACAATGGTCAACCTATCCTTTGCTTTCATAGCTTTCATCCCTTTACCTTTTTTATATATTTATCGCGTGTCGCCATCTTCTATTATATAACTCCTGTTTGGCGTGCAGCGGGAAAATAAACCAGTTTCGTCAATATTAAATATACTGCCTTCTTCGTATCCTTCATCTGCTAGTTGTTTCCGCATCTCATTAAGGAGTTTTCCAGCTTCTCCGGTGTCACTTCTCCATGTAAGCGCACTCTTTTTTCAATTTTATTCCGCCATACCCTAGCAAGTGAAAACCGGCTGGAGATGCGTTTCAGCTGAGTCTTTCGACTGCGTTTTGCGAACCATACGCAGATTTCCGGCGCTAATTATCTGCCAATAAATACGCAGTTTTAACGGTTTCTAGACTAGTTTTTGTAAGACGACATTAGTGCTAGTTCTGAAAGCGTTTCTCGTACTCATTTTGAACGTGTTTTCCTGTTTGATTTCAGTACGATGGTACCGTTTAAATACGGTTTATGAAAGGCAAAGAAAATGCGTACGTATTCCGTATGTAATGTAATTATGTACTAGAACCCAATCAGTATAAAAATAAGTTTATTTACCAAGTTTCAGTAAAATTATAGTAAATAGTGAAATATAAAATGATTTTTGGTCAAGGAAACATTATTTTATAGAGATTCTGGTGAAATGCTTAGCGAAAATAGGTTCAAACAAATAACACCATCACCTGATTCTCTCTTGTGACCTGTTGGTAATGGATGCTTTGTTGGTAGTTTCCTGGACATTGTTATTAATTTGAAATGTAAGACTAGAAAACAAATAGATATTAATTAAAATTTAGAATGGATTCAACGGAAATGTAAGAAAGGATGACACGAGGCGTCCTTTGTGTTATCATCGCAGTACATTCACAAGCATTACAATGTATGTAAGAAAGATTTTACCTTTTCAGGGTGTTTGGTTATTACTTATTATTATAGTATATTTATTATTATAGTGTAGCATATTATTAATAATAGTTACCTCTACAAGTTATTTAATCCTTAGGTAAGTGAAAATCAGCACAACAGTAATTATCAGATTTTCAGAAAACACTAAGCACTAAGCACTAAGTACTAAATACTCGTCGCTATGGTTGACGATGACGCTATGTCGCTCAACTTACCAAAAATCTAGTTTCGAGACGCTACCGCTACGTGTTTCCACACAAAGCATTAAAAATAAAAAAAAAATTTAAGACCAAAACGGTTTGGAGACGGAAAATCCAGGCGCAATGTTATTTATAACAACGGTACGCAAACAATGGCGACCATACGCATTAAAACTGCAAATGAAAACAGTATAAACTTAGTATGTTAAACGAAATAACGAAAACTAAAAAAAATAACTGTTGTACGACATTGGAACTGTTTTCAAAGGGATATTCCGTATAGATTTCAGTATCAAATACCAATACCGAAATCAGACGGATTTCACTTACTAGGGTAGCCAGTTACGGAACCCGTAGCCGGTGAAACAGGACTAAAACGAAATAGGACTGGAAATTTCCAGTCCTATTTCTACCGGAGAAATAGGACTGGGAGAAATAGGACTGAGTTTTCAAAACTTTTAGGTCAGTCCTATTTCTCCATGCCATCGGTCCTATTTCTCCTTAGAAATAGTCCTATTTATTTTATTTTGTTCCAATAGGAACATATTGCATAAGAGCGTCGGATTATATCCATTTCCCTTTGTAAAAAGCCGATGGTGTTAACTTATTACTTAAATGGTTTACCAAACATTTATCTTTTATCCTATTTTAATTTTAATTGCAGGGGACCATGAAATATGTTATATCTAATACAGTTCATTTAATAAAATACTACAACGGCCACACCAGAAATATTTATTACATTTTTCTTACTTTTAGTGCATAAATAACTTTTTTAGTTGCAGTAATGTTGTACTTGCTCATACAACTATCAGCAACGAATAACAAGCAAGTCTTACCATATTGGTAGCGCTCTAAGCTGTGACACGGGTTGTCCCGTGTTCGATCCTCCGTGATTACATTTCTTTTGAGGTTTTTAATAATTATTCTATGAAAGAATTCTTGGGTAGAAAACAATTACTGGTGTTTAGGGTAATACTACTGAAATGGCATATAATGGTAGTTCTGACTTCCCAATTTTCACATGCGGTTTCATCATTTCAGCCAGTCAGTATTTAGATCTTCATGGTGTAGGTTGTCGTCGGTGCTTCGAATGTGCCGTGAATGTGCTGTGAATGTGCCGTGGATGTGCCGTGGATGGAGTTTGTGGATATGGCTGCTTTCCCTGCCTAATCATCTGTTGTTCGTGTCCAGCGGCCTGCCCAGTCCTGCCCAGCTGCGGATTGTTTCTAAGGAGTCCCAACCGTAAGTACATTTTTTATTTCACTAGTGCTGGGCCGTACCCGGACACATTGTATCAGGCTCGGAACGGATAGGCAACGGTTTGAGTGCTGGCATTGTTAATTTAAGTATAAGGGCATTGAGACTTGTCACCTCAATGGGCACAGGTATCGGGATTGATTTCCCAGTGTCGTCGTGAAAGCAATTGTGTGACCCAGGTCAGTGGACCTTCAGTTAGATAGATATCTTAGTCGGGACGTAGGCCGACTAGGATTAGAAATACTTACGATAGTTATTAAATTATATCGGCAAATTATGGGTATGCCATCTAACTTTACTTCACGTCACTTAATGCTTTTACGCATTCTTTTTATTGTGTTTTGATTGAACTTTGATTATGTTTTACTAATTTTTTTTTCTTCTTTGTAGGTTTTGCCTGGCAATTTTTTTACAGTTTACTCAGGCCGGTTTAACGTTTGTTTTATTTCTTAAGTTCTTTTTTTGCCTTTTTCATTAATTTTATTTTTCTTTTTTCATAGGGAGCTTTGATCAACGAAGTCTTAAACCGTTCTTCCGGACGATTGAAAGCTTTTGCTTTCTCTTATCATTCGTTTGGTAAATGGTTGGATGGACTTAAACATACAAGGTAAATTCATTTATAGTTATATGGAGTACATTTGTATAATTATTGCAATTTTTTTTAGAACAATCATCTTCTCGGGAATTGGTGCCACGAACCAAAACCATCAATCGACACATTAGTCGTCGCTTGTACAACAAGTATTATCGTAATAATACAAGCATAATGTATTACATTACATATTACATTAAAATAAAAAAGTCAATTGAGATTATGTAAGTTTATTTATAAAGTATGTTAATTTGTAAACATTCGTCAAATAAAATACATGTGACAAACAAACAAATGTTATTCAATTATAGACATATCTAGTTCATCATTAACATTATTAATAGCAACATTAAGGGCATGTGAGGATACAATAGCGGGAAAAGATGATCTAAGCTCTAAAACTATTTCTTCTAGTAGATCCATTGTAGATAGCTGCAAAAACAATGATTAGTTATAGGGAAACTTTTCTTTCTTGTAAATTTAGAAAACATACCTCATTATCTTGATAGCCCGCCCAAAGCTGGAACGGTACGGAATTCTTAAGTTGGGTCTCTTTCTTCCGGTGAGCCCTTATTTTGTCATGGCAGAGTAGCGTGCTAGTAAGGGAAACTTCTTCGGCCAGTTTCCGCAATACCATTGTCATCTTGTAGAATTTTAAATTAGATCCGCCTGCCAACTACAAAAATTCTTGTTATTAATTATTCATTACATATTATTGTTCAAATTTAAATTGCCTTGTTCCATTGGTGGTACATTCCTTCACAGCCGTTATTGGTACGCGTTAATATGTTGAAGCATGACCAGTTCTCAGGAGTCCAGAACTTGCCCCGAATCCAATTACGCTCCATATAATCCATGAGTGCTGGAAGTTCGCTAGGTGCCGAGCTCTTCAACGCGTCAAACACACCAGGGATTTTACCAGCTACAAAAAATTAAAGTTCACAAATGTTATTTATGACAATTAAATATAACATTTGTGTGCTATTTACCAGGAAGATATGCAAGGCATAGCAGGCGAAAGTCTCGCACTGAATTCGGTCCCTTGTTGTTGTAGAGGGTGGCAAGGTGAAGATCCCGGACCTTTTTCAGAACGGCTTGGCACCAGTGGAAATTGCAGCCAAAGTGCTGGCAATCCACAAAGTGCCTGCGGACAGCCGTAAATATAGCACGTTCGAAATCGGTCACGATCCGCTGGACTCTAGGAAGGGGGATTATATCCTATAACAATATAAAATTAATTATTTTTACATAACAAACTATTTGTAGATTAACTACTAACAACTAACAAACTATTCGTACAAACTAACCTAACCTAACCTAACCAACAAACTATTTGTAGATGAGATAGTATCTATACCTTTATCTTCTCGAAGACAGCGCTATAGTCGGCTGCTCTTCTCCTGGTCATGCAGCAAAACAATAAGGGTACTTGTTTTATTTCATTCTTGTCTTTTTTGATGAACCCATTGTTCGTGAAGAGCTATATAGAGAGAAATAGGTTATAGTTAAATTTGATTACATTATCAAGATAATTAAACGCACCTGTTTGATGGGTTCATCAACAAAATAGAATGTTGCGTCCATAAACCATGTCTTGCAGTCTTCTAGTTGGCGCTTCATGGTAGGGGTGAAGAACAGAAGGTGCCGGGCACGGTCTTGGGCCTTTCCAGCGAAGATGGCGCCCTGATACCAGTCGGGTGGGAAGAAATTCTTAACTACAGGAAAGAAAGGGTTATCTTTCCTGGAATTGGCAGGCATAACCTTCGCTCTTTTGTAACTGGAATATAAACTTTAATCGTTAACCATCCAAAAGGGTAGTTTTCTTTTGTTTCACGATGGCTTTACATGGGTTTCCAGAAGGTCGGGAAGTACAGCGCCATGTATATGTGCTCTTACTGATGGCTTTTTTGCTGAAGCAAAATCCTATAGTAAGAAAGGAATTCCTCTTTTAGTCTTATTCAATTAGCACTTATATTCGAATTATTACCTAATCCATCAGTAAGCTTATGGAGTCCCTTGTTCGTTCCCTCGTCATGAATCTTGTAGGATGGCTCCGTCGGTTCCTCATACGATGATTGCTAACAAAAACGTTTAGTTAATAAAATACTAAGACATGTTGCGATAAAGAAGAAATATATACCTCCATTTTCGATTCGCTGGGTTCGGCAAATGTTTCTTCTCTTCTTCCATCGCTTGCATATGAACTCCTTGGGATTGCAGCTTCTGGAGACAGGTCTGGTAGCTGAGGTTGGGCCCTGCGACTCGTCGTGGTGGTGGAACTGGAGGAGTTGACCTAAGAAGAGGAGACAACATAAAAAGAAAAGGAGATACAACAAGACTCACCAAAGGTGACATTGTCAACGGAGAAAGTGGGGAGGTTGGAGAAGACGGAGTTGCTGGACGACGCGGAGAATTAGTCTGAGGAGATGTGCGAGGAGTTGATCGCTGTCGTGGTGATGAGGGACGACGTGGAGAAGCTGGAACTAGAGGCTTTTTCTTGCCTACGTCGGAAGGGTCAAAAATGTTCCTCGGTTTCAGCAATCTCTTAGGACGACCACCTTCAGCACCAGCAACAGCAACAACAGCTACATCGCTTTTTGATCCCCCAGCTACTGCACCATCAACATCCGCTACATCTTCGGTGGAACCTTGGACTGCACTACCACTAGAACACATGGCGCACCGATAAAAATTGCTGAACTCCTTCCATGAAGGCGAAACACCCTTATGGAAGGTAACACCACAACAAAGACGATGAACTGGAACAGGGCAGCCTAGGCAAACGCAGAATTGCTTCCGGCCGATAACACTGGATTTGCATCCCGAACATTGAAAGCGAGCTGAAGACATGGTAATGGTAAGTGCTAGATCGAAGTCTAAGACGAACTATTAAAGTTGTATGGTATTATTATATCCATATATATAGTCGGCCAAAAAGGGGAGGAGCCAAACGCTATTACACCTCTCGGCAAATAGGAAGGAAGCACTTCTTGCTGTTGCGGTGAGTGAAGATTACCTGGATTTACGTAAACCTTTTCTTTCCATTCGCCGCAGGCAAGCGTCATCAGCTTCCGAGATACAACGTCGTATGGAGTAGTCATTAAATGTGGTGCAACAATAAGTCTTAAGCTGCTTAATCCGAAGATCTCTGACCTTCCTAAATCTTTTCTTTCGATTCGCCGCCGGCAACAATCTTCGTCCTCTTCGTCTTAAGCACCCATAAGTCTTAATCTGCTAAAGCCGATGATCTTTTAGTTCTGCAAATATCTTCTTTCTATTCGCCGCCGGCAACCATCTTCAACTTCCTTGGCTTTAGCACCCATAAATCTTCTTCATCAATTTTATTTCAATGTCAATATAAATATTGTAACGAAAATTAAAATGTTAGTTTTGTTAATCAGGAAATAAAAATAAAACTAGAAATAAAAAAGTCATTTGAAGGTTGCCCTAAACCCTTGGGAGAAATCGAAATTAAAACGAACATCCGGAAATGTAAAAGGATCCCGCGAATGATGCAAGATTGTCGTCGATCATGCATCAGGGGATCGTGGGTTTTGCGTTGGTGGCGAGAAGTTTATAAAAAAAAAGGTAGGGCAAAAAGGAGGGAGTCAACAGGGAAGAACGATACAGAGAGAGTAAGATTCAATTATTGTTTTTAGTTTTCTTCGATCGACATTTCGTTAGTAGAGTGACAATTGGTGTTTGTTCAGACAGTGTTGGTTTGGTGAGCTTGAGTGTGAGTGTGTGGTGGTTCTTTGATTGTCGATAGTGTAGAGGCCCGGCGGCCTGACATGTTAAACTTCGGATCTGTATCAAATTAATTTCAGACCGAAGAGTAACTATCAAGACTAACCGGTGGCCATAACGCTCCAATCTCGTTAAAAACAGAAAAGACCCCTGCTACATTGGACGTTCGCGTCCAAGTGTACTTTTACAATATTAACTTAATCCTTTGGCATACGTCACTTGATGAGTAATGCTATGTCATGCTTGGCCATCCCCTTCTGTGGTAGAATCCTCTTCTTGGTAAAGAAGTTGAGGAATTGTTAAAATGTTAAATTACAAATAATTTATTTTTCGCCCATCTACCATCTCCTCTCTCATCCATTCTCTTCTATTTCAACAATTCTTCTTGCTTTGGTGAGGAACTCGTTTTCATACAGGCGAAGATTCATTAACATTCTTCAACGATTCATAGTTAACTTAACCGCAAATGTTATTAAAAATCTCAGAAGAAATGTAACCACGGAGGATCGAACACAGGACTACCCGTGTCACAGCTTAGAGCGCTACCAATATGGTAAGACTTGCTTGTTAATCGTTGCTGATAGTTGTATGAGCATTACTGCAACTAAAAAAGTTATTTATGCACTAAAATTAAGAAAAATGTAATAAATATTTCTGTTGTGGCCGTTGTAGTATTTTATTAAATGAACTGTATTAGATATAACATATTTCATGGTCCCCTGCAATTTAAATTAAAATAGGATAAAAGATAAATGTTTGGTGAACAATTTAAGTAATGAGTTAACACCATCGGCTTTTTACAAAGGAAAATGGATATAAACCGACGCTCTTACGCAATGTGTTACCTACCGGATTGGAGGCATATCGTTCCTATTGGAACAAAATAAAATAAATAGGACTATTTCTAAGGAGAAATAGGGCCGATGGCATGGAGAAATAGGACTGTTCTAAAAGTTTTGAAAAGTCAGTCTTATTTCGCCCAGTCCTTTTTCGTTTCAGTCCTATTTCACCACCAATCACGGTACCAACCCTCAGACGGTACAAATTTCTTGATACCTAGATTCGCTGCCACATATTTCGAACGAAATTGAACAATGGCACGCGTAACAGGCAGAGATTTGCATCTGACGTTTGGATGTGTTATGTTAACGAACCATTCGTATGCTTGTTGGTCGATTTGGGGAAACTTCGCTCTTGTTGCGTAGACTTTAGACTTCAACATCAAGGAACGATCCATCTTAATATTCTTCAAATTTTCACCCTTACTCTTCATCAGTGCAACAGACGACTTTGAAATTTTTACCGAAATTTTCGAATTTTTTTTCGAAAATTCGACGAGAAAGGACGAAATAAAAAGTCAAGAAAATTTACAAAGAGAAAGTTTCGTCCGTGAATTTTTTGTCTTGAAAAAGACATTTTATTCTGCACTGCTAGAGGACAGGACATTCAGAAAATATTAAAAACTGCTAAGTGTTCATGCATATTTTGGCCCATTCCTAGTAATCTTGGCTTCCGCACATTGTTTCTTTTGCATATTAATAGATTAGCAGAATCTATAGGACTAGGTAAAACCCGAATTAGTTCTGGAAATTTTTTCATTGAAAATTCCACGTACTTTATTCTTTTTTTTCCGTGACCAAGATAAGCGGGGGATGGGGGAGGAAATGATGCAATTTAACTATCGCGAAACGAGTTCCGTTGAAAACAAAAATAACAAAATGGTTAACCCAACAGAACTTTTTGTCTTCTGACGACGTCAGAGGGGAGACACAGTCAAACATGCTATGGGGCTAACGCATCACGTTTCTTATGGGTGTTTGTTTTTGTTGATTTTCCAACGGAATGCCCTGGGAAGTCGGGGGCATTGCTGGATGTGCGGTGGTGGAGCATCAAGTACGTACCACCACCACCGAAGATTAGTATGGACTTCCCAAGCTTCACGTTGTGGGTTTTCTTTTTTGAAATTTTGTTTGGATTATGAAGATGGCCGTTCACTGTGATCGGGTGACGACCAAGTTCGCACACGAACACTGTCTAACTCACCCTTTCATTGTTTCGTGTCGAATTTTCAGTTTTCGCAGTACGGGAATAATAGGAACGATCACAACTCATTATTCAAATTTCCGTAATTGGCGGTGGAGTGCTGCTTTAAACGCCACATGCGCGAAACATAATTGACTTCCAAAAAAAAACGTAGTCATGGTGTTAAGATCGTACGTGTTACAGATCGTAAATATGTTCTGCCGTTAATTTCCTTCAGTTGACATGACAAGGACTAAACAGGAGCATTCTTGCCGTATGATCGCTGCACAAATAGTACAGGACCTAAAAAGATGTTTTGACCCCGAGAATGACTTTATTAAAGGTCAGGAGCTACAGCAAATTATAGTTTACTATGCTGAACAAATACTTGAACCTGTTGGTTGGAAAGCTCTGTGGATGTCTGATTCCAATACCAGTTCAACTTTGAAAGCAAAATTTGCGAGTTCTATCTTAGTTGAGGTTTGTTTGAACATCAACATGCCTGTTCTTTCATTAATTCGCCTTATGTGTAAACTTTTTAGGTAAGCCATGTGGACTATTTTTGTTTTTACCAATCCCTTTGTGTATTAGAAATCGTGTTCGACTTCCAGAAGAAAGAGGAGATCCACTTCTCAGAAAAGTAATGGAGGAAAGGAGAGCCAAATGTAAAATTCCTACTCGCCTTCTGCAGTTTGTGAAGCAACATCAGGAGAATGTTAAGGCATTAGTTAGAGAAAAAGAAACCGGAAAGGATGGGTACAACTTTGGATATTGATCTTCGGGGAGATGCTGGCATGTCATACATAATTTTGTAAATAACAAATTGTAATTGTGGTTTATATTCAGGCGACACCCACACGGCACATCCCCTTCCAGGGAACCTCCTAAAAGGCTCTTAGCCTCCCCAGCGCATCAAACATACCGTTGAGATGTACTGAGGAGGGCCACAAGACGCTGGAAAGTTGTGGAAAAACATGCCAGTATTTTCAATTCAAGAAATTGTTGGTGACATGCTCAGGAGTGCTTTAGGAGGTCCCTCCATGAGAGTAAGACTCGTGAGTTTTAAAGTATCGCAAAAACATTTGGCTCAAGTAGAATTGTTAGATAATGTAAATTTTGGGGTTTACCATTTGAAATTAGAATTAAAAATTAGAAATTTAGAATTACGTAACGATAGTAGTATGAAATAGTAAAAAATTTATGAAATTTGAAAAGTTTGTTGTGACCACTATAAAGTGCAATATAAGTAATAAATATTTCTGATTTTGCTATAATAGTATTTTGTTAAATGAACTCTATTAAATACAATATAGTTCATGTTCTCCTGTAATTTTAATTAAAATAGCATAGGAAAAAAGGTTTTGTGAACCATTTAAGTAGTTAGTAAACACCACCGGTGTTTTAAAAAGGAAAATGCATATAAGCCGACGTTTTTTTACGCAATATTTTGTCCTTTAACATTCATTTTTTATTTTATTTACATTAAAATGCTTGGTTCTATAACTGGTTCTGTATTGGTTCTATTCTATATGCTAATACCTTGGGAGGTTATTGGTACTAACTGAGGATGATGCAAGAGAGACTGAGGAGCCTGTCAGGCAGCTACCAGGTAACCAAAAAGAAGCTTGTAAGAGGAATCGAGGAGGGTTATGGGAAAGACTGGGGAGGATAGCAAGATGCTCTGAGGAGGTACCTAGGAGCCAGTTGTGCTGTGTGGGCAGTTTCGTGATTGGGGATATAGAAGCATCAGCACTTGATTTGTCAGACCAGTTAAAGACTTACACAATGGGGAAAGTTGGCAAACGGATTTACAGCCGCCAGAGACTATGTTGTTGAAAACAGCAGGCCTTAAACCAGTGTAATATCCTCATGCGGGAACTTCATACAATCCAACTTTCCAGGATCATCAAGCCTTATCGATAGAGGCTAACAATCTCAAGATAAAGGGATGAAGGAAGAAATCAGAACTCGGCGAAGGCTAGGACCAATGCTAAAGAAGATTCCCGTACAAAGAAAAGAAGTCATTTTTGCAAAAATATTTGGGCGATTGGTTATACTAATAGCTTTACTAAATACTAAGAAGAATGGTGGCCCGAAATGACGCAAGGTTTGGCCGATGGAGAAGAGCCAGCCAAAGAAGAGGACGAAGACGTTCCTTGCGTTCGTCAAACCAAACCCAAAATTCGCGTGCAGAAAATCAGAGCCAAAGCCCTTAAATGGCAAGATATGCGGCGAAAGAAACTGAAAGAAGCTAAAAAGCGTTTACTGGAACTTGAAAGGTAATTTGAATATGTACATCTGTTTAAATACGAATATCATTTCATATTGTTCATCCGTTTCTCATTAGATTGAGGTCAATTGCCGAGAAATTCGAAAGTCTGAAGAGCTGACTGCCAAGCGAATTGAATTAAGAAAGAATGAGAAAGAGGCCAAAATATTTAAGCCAGCCATGCTGGGCCGACACAAATACAAGCCCCCGCCAATTGAAGTGAACCTCAGCGAAGAGATTACTGGCACTTTACGTGGATTAAAGACAGAAGGTATCGTCTATGAAATTAATGATTAAAAGGCAAGCATGTCTTCTATTTTAATATACAATACTTTTCCTTATACAGGTCATCATCATCCTTATACCTTTCCTTGTCAGGTCACGTACTACATAATGTAAAAGTAAATGTTATTCAACCACGGTAATAAAGTAAATACTGGCGTTCGATAATATGGCAGGGATCAACCGTTGCTTATGTCATTGTAATACTTTTAACGCGGCCGTTGAGGCCATAGTGTTTTAACTTAAATGTATGGTCAAACTTTTTACGATGGCCGTGGGAGCCATAGTGGTGAGAAACGCTTTGATAAATCATTCCGGTCGAATAATTAGCAAAAAAAAAAGTTTGTGGAATGTAAAATTTTGGGTTTGAATAAGTGAACTAGCAGGGTTGGAAGCGGTACTTTTAAAAAGTATCGATACCGCGGTAGCGGTACTACCGCGGTAATTTTTTTCCAAGTAACGCACGGTAACGGTAGCGGTAAAAATTTTTTTTCCATAATACGATCAAACTTAATGAAAATCATTCCTGTATTGATGCGATTTTACTATAACAAACTGTTGGCCCTTAAAACCAGTCAGCCATATTGCAGAGCCATTGTGCTTCATTCAGGTTCCCTTTGATTCTTATCTTTTTCTTTCGAAGGAAACACTTATCGCACTTCTCACAGTATCGTTTTGTTTTGACTCCAAGACGAGTGCATAGCATGCACAAAAAAAAATCTAAGTTTCGGTCTCATAATGTAATTAAGACCTAAAATTCGTAGGTTGCCACTTTACGATAGTTTTGTTTGAGTTTCTTTTAATATTGCTGCAGTTCCTTGTGTTTTCAGGAAAGAACTACTTCGTTTCACTTTGAAATTCGTTTCACTTGGTAATGTCAGTTTCTTTGCATAGAAAATTGAAATTTTCTAAATTTTCTTTGTTATGTTTAATTGAAAGGTATTTTGTGATGTTGCCTCTTAAATTGTCTACTGCTGATAGTGCCTTTGGCTTTACTTTGCACTGTCCAATAAGGCAATCATCATACGAAGTTCCCTTTCTATTGCCTTGTGCGACTTTTTTGATAAGCATTTCAGGATAGAGAATGATATATTTTCGCCAATTTAAAATTGAACTTGGATTTATAATGTGAATTAATTTGATTGGTTTAAGGTTTGTTTCATGTTTCATTTTCTCACCTTTTTCCCCTTTTGTTTTTGAACGTGTAGAACTAGTTTTCGCCTCACCGATGTTGGTGGATATGTCAAGAGATGGTTCAGGGACAATATCCATACTTGAATCAAATTCGGATATGTAATTATCATTAGTAGGAACTTCATAATAACCAACTTAGAATAGAAAAAAAATTCATTAAACGTAAGGCTAAAATAAACTAGACTATCATAACCTCTATCTCTCTTTAATAACTTGAAGTACACATAAATAATAGCAACATTTTTTACAATATTCTATGGATGGCTGCAATACTTAAAAATTTTAAATACTGCTGCAATAGCAGCCATAAAACATTCCTAGTACTAGCCTAGAAAAACCTGCAAAAGTGAGAATGCAACTTGTGGTGGGTACCATAGTAGCGTTTGTCCGAAATTTAGACGTATTTGATTGATCGAGGTCCCTCATACCCAGAGTTGGGGGGAGCGCGCTCTGATCGAGAGCGAAACGCGAGCGCGCTCACGATTTTCAGTGGGCGACGTGCGAGAGCCGCTCAAATTTAAAAAACGCGAGCGTGAGCTTGAGCGAAAGGCTGGTGAGCGAGCGCTCACACCGTTTTATTCCATCTTTCGGCAGCAATTTAAACTTTTTTTAATACAGCAAAGAATTTGCGGGAACGACACAGTAAATGCGCAGACGACGCAAACAATTCTGTCAGTTTAATATTGTTTACAGAGTGGGCAAGTACAATTTTTGTTTTTTTTTTGCATGATTTAAAAGCTTTAATTAAGGAGATGTAATATTAATTTTTTGTTGGTTTTTCCAAAGATTGCGTTATTTCTTATGGCTTCCAATTCAAGTAATATTCACGATGGAGAAGACCGAGACGAAGACTATGAAAAAGAAATTGGTGTTACTTCACATTCAGATTCAGAACCTTTTGATGACTCTCTTTGTGATACATCGTAAGTGTAGTTAACTAAGTTCCATTTGTATTGTCATTTCATATTTTCTAATCTGCTGTAGGGTGAAGGAAAATGAAGTCAGTCAATTTAGTGCTGATAGTGCGTCAAATAAGTCAAGAATTCAACTGCCAGCCAAGTATTTCACACTCATGCACGACCAGATGAGTGGGAAGGGATTTAAGGTTAAATGCATGTTATGCCATATGCATAAGACCAGGTACGGAAAAAATGGAAAGGCAGAGTACTTGTCCATAACCAACAACTCGGTGTACAATGCTAAAAGGCATATTAAGGTATATACTTTTCAAAAGTGATAGCGTAATAAGATTAATATAAGATTTACTCCCAGTTTATAATGGTTTAATGTTTATCGTTCCAGACTAAACACCCTTCCCATCTCTCTGATTTCATTGCTTCGGGGAACAATAAGAGAGAGGAATGCGCATCTCAAGCTACAAGCAATACAACAAAGAAAATGACACAAACCAAACTGAATGATCATTTGCATTCGAGTGTCTCAAAATTTAAACAAATAAGAGTCCAAGAAGAACTTGACGAGGCGATCTTGGTGGCAAACATTTTATTATATATTTCGAAACAGGACAATATATTTTTCTTTCATTTTTTATACAGAATCATGTCATCGCAGATCTTTTGCCATTAAGCGAAATCGAAAAAGACGGATTCCAGAAGCTTATTGGGGGATTGATTGGCCCACTTGTCATCAAAAGTCGGCGTTCGATGATGGAGACTTTAAACCAAAAATACGCAAGAACTAAATCAAACCTTATTTCAGAACTTGAAAAGGTGGATTATGTTTCCACCACAGCTGACTGCTGGACATCCCACTGCAAGAGCTTTTTGGGAATGACGGTTCATTGGCTAGGGGAAGGAAAGGATGCGAAAGAGATTATCCGTCGAAGTGATTGCCTTGGTGTTCGGCGATTTTATGGAACACACACTTACGACGTGCTTGCCAAGGCAATGGCAAATCTCCATACTGAATTCCGGATTTGCAACAAAGTAAACATCACCATTACCGACAACGGGTCGAACTTTCTAAAAGCTTTCAAGATGTTTCCATCTAAGGAAAAGGAAGACTTACCATGAGCTTCGTGTGTAGAAGATGACTTAATTTACGATGAAGATGACAGTGAAGACGTCATTTACGTAGATATCGGTTTGATTTTGGATCATCGCAACGACATTCCAGTGGACGTAGAAAGCGGCGAGCCCTGTGACCTTGCGGTGTCAATGCAAGAAAGTGAGTTAAAGACAACTCAAGATGAGATGGAGTTCGAAAGCGACAGTGATATTTGCGACGTTGAAGGCAGAATTTTTCTTCCTCGTCATTTCCGCTGCACTTGTCACTCCTTAAATCTGATCGCCACAGCAGATGTCAAAAACATCACCAATCGTTAATTTACAAAATTGAAGAAGAGTTCCCTAGCTTCTGATTTCATAAGAAAGACAATAGGTGAGTTATTCGTTTTCCATAACATAATACGGTGGAACAGCTATTACAACGCGATGCGCAAAGTGCATTATTTCGTATCGAAGAAAAATGAAGAACTTCAAACAATTTTTGAACATTTCAAGCTTAAAAAACTGTCAGGCGCTGAACAAGAATTCCTTAAAGAGTTCATTAAAGTTATGAAGCTAATTTCTCAAGCCTTGGACGTGTTCCAAAACGAAGAAGCGATGTCATTGGGATGTGTTCTTCCTGTCATTACAATATTGAAGGACAAACTTACAAGTCTCCAACAAGATAGATGTATCGTCCATTGCATTCCACTTGTCAATTGTCTCTTCGATGGTGTAAATAGAAGATTCAACACCTTGTTTGACGACGACCATATGCGTCTAGCGGCTATCAGTGACCCGCATTTTAAGCTATCTTGGGTTCCAGAGAATCGGGGAAGTAGATCGGTATTTCAATGATGTCGCCGGTTTTCTGGAAGATCTAAGTCGTTTCCCGACGATTAAACAGATAGTTATGTAACATATTTTATTTAATACATTTTATATTTTATGTAATACATTGGTGCAGTTAAACATGTTTTATTTACTTTAAGTTTTAAGTTTTTTTGTGGATGCGCTGTGCTTTAGATTTGAACAATATTTTAATAGAAATTATAAGTGGATCAAAAATTCAAAATGCATGTTTTACGCGGGTTTTTTTTTTCGAAAAGAGCGCGAGCGAAAAATGAGCGAGAGCGCGCCCATTTTTTTTTTGGCGAGCGAGAGAGCTTTTCCGCTCACTTTGAAGCACCGAGCGGAGTCCGACACATCTACCCCTTTGATTAATACAGTCGGACATACCTACCCTTTCGATTAATGCAACTCTAAGTGGAATTGGGAATACTGATAGAAAAGATTGTTTTATTTTGCATATTATATGAATTTTACTTAGTAATAACCTATACGTAGCGGAAGAGGCAAAGAAGGTAGAGGAGGTGATGGCGACTCCTCCTGTTGTCGAATGTTTCCCTTTACTGGCGTTGCTAAAACTCCGTTTATTCCTTTCCGAATCTGTTGTCGAAATGTCTTCCATCTCTAAAGCCGATTTGCATTACGCCTTTTTCCTTGGTGTTACGTGAGAGATAAATTATTTTAAACAACAAACAACAACAAACAAATTTTTGAAAAAATCAATAAGAATTGTAAAATAGGTTTGCAATGTAACCTAAAAACGAAACCCATACCGAAGCCTTTCCTAGCACGGGCAGGATGTTTTCCCATTTGTTCCTATATGGCTCTTACCCAAATTCTATGAATTTTGTTAAATGCTTGCATTTGGGGGCCACAAAAAAAAACTTTGCCGTCAAACCATGAAATGAGTACTGTTGCAGCCCATGGATCGTCTTTGCATTTTAATAAGAGAAAAATTCCCACCAAAAAACAAATATTTGGATTTTGGACTGGTAAAAGGATTTTAGCCTCATCCCGATCAGCCCACAACGTTGATTTTACCCTATTTATTTGCGAAATCCTATACCCTATTATTGCCGAATCAAATCAATGAGCGTAGCACAATCCATCGGGTAGCGCGTAAAACTGACAAAATATCGTGTTAATGTTCGAATTGGAATGCAAGGCTTTATGTGAATTAAAAAATATATATCATTTGGCATAAAAACATCGATAACCTTTTGTGATACATAGGTATCGTAATATTCAAGGCATGGAACTTTATATTTTATATTTGGAGTAGACACTGATAATCGACATCAATACAGAAAAACTACAATTGTTTCTCACGGCATCACATACTTATATTATCATCAATTTTAGTACCATGAATTCAAATACCAGCATAGGTAAACATTGAAAAAAACCGTTACGGAAAAATGTAACCTGAAGTGTGAGTAAATTATGAAAAAAAAACCGTAGTCAAGTTCACGTACATGATATTTGTCAGCCCTTTTTTTTGGTACGTGGGCGTTCAAAGAAGGTCTGATAAATGAAACATGGCACCAACGCGCCATTAACTCACGTGCCGTAGCAAATCATTCGCGTCTGCTTTGAACAACAATGGGTCCTCAAGCTCCACAGAAACCAGCGACATAATTCAGATTTAAAGAAGGTTTGATTTAAAAAAACATCTCGTAGAAATAAATTTTTATAAGATATAGGTAATGTAACACAAAATATTAGATGAACAAGAACTATATTTTCAGGGACTGTTTAAATAAGAAGCCAAAAGTTCTTAAGCAGAAATCAAGGATACACATAATAATTACCTTACACGTCATCCTTGCTGAAATAAAAAGTATACTTATTCCAAAAATCTTAATCATTTACTGCTTAATTTTAAATTAACCATGGTTGGATTATATTGTGGATGAGTAGGTGCCTGAATATTGAGTTACAACTAATGGATACTAAATACAATGAACAACAAGCCCTGTGAGCAACAGGAACTTCTAAATGTGCATGACGTTCCATTAAAGTACAATAATTCCTTACAATTCTCATTCTGTTAATTAATTTTATTTAATCATTGATTAAACGGAAAGAAACAGATAAAAGGTTTGTGTACTCTTGTTGGCTAACCTTCAGGGCACAGAACGGAACGAGCCAAATGTGAAGGCAAGCTGTTTTATGGCAATACATCAAGCAAGGGAACAGACACAATCATCAATAACATTATGTCATGGTAAGTCCTATAATAAAAATTAGTAATGATGGTAGTTATCAAAGATTCATCGTTTGACACTTCAGCCGTACTAAAATAGCAACCAAAGCTATCCCTAGTCTGTTTGAAATTGTAGGCCAGCAATATCAAATTGGATTATACATTCAACAATAGAATTGATATGTGTCACCCTCAATTCTAACTTGTATTACTAAAGCAAATTTTACTATCCATTTCAATTTGCAGAAAAACCATCTAAAAGACACTGCTGCACATAATCTTTGTGGCGTGTGCCTAATAAACACCATAGATACTGCTTTTATTTCGTGTGGGCAATCCTTATGAGCAACATGTGTAGAGCGTGTCGTCCTTTTTCTGCTTTTGTCGGGCGCGCATTCAACAAATTTTAAGGATTTTTGTTCAATAAATTCTCACAGTTGATATGAAAACAACTTGTGCTTGGTGCTGAATATTAAAATAAGAACAACTTTCATAAGTGAAATGTTCATTTTGACTCTTACGAATAAAATAATTTTCACAAAGAATATGTTAGATGAATTAGTAAATATCACAATCAGTAAAATAATATTTTACAGCCAAAATGTATAAATATTTCATAAGAAAAAATGTTACAGTTGTAATAAGTATCACAGATAATATGATAATAAGTGAAGGAATGCTAATTAAAAGTAAAAAGTTCCAGATGTAAGGCAAACTGGTAAACAACAGAAGACAATACAGCGGAATTGTTGGTAGGAAGGTATAGGTGAAGAAGAAAGGGCTGGTCTTTCGGCTCGTTTTTCTGAGGGTTGTACAAGTAAAAATCATGAGTTATTATTTGTAGTATTACTTGTAGGGTAGTCGCGGCAACACATTTATTGTCGTTCTACGACAGAAAAACATCCAACGTTTCTCCCATAAGTCGGCTATCATTTCTCTTTCCCACAATTCCAAAACGAACCAAAAGGCATAAGTAGTTTCGTTCGTCATTTCAAGGTAACAAATACTAGTATGGAGACGGTAACCTGAATAGGAAATTTCTAGGAACTTTCTTCATTGAATATTTTCCAGTCTGTCTTTGGAACCCCCTACATAGCATCATAATGTTGTTAAAGCTGATGAAATAATACAAGCAGTAGGATATTTTACATTAAATTTATATCATCTTGTTTCAGTACCTTATATCCTTACAGAACAAAAGGTGATTAAAAACGGGTGGTGCTTATCACAGGTAGAGTTAAGGCAGTCTAATACATAAATAAAAAAGTCTGTAACAAATGGGTAGGTGTGTCGGGCTAAATTGAACGTAGGTGTAGGTAGGTCAGATTTTTGAACACAAAAGGGTAGGTTTGTCGGGCTTCACTAAGCGAAGGGGTAGGTGTGTCTATCAGCTTTCAACAAAGGGTTAGGTATGTCGGTCTGTATTAATCGCTGGGGTAGGTGTGTCTTCCGGTCTCCAACGAAGAGGTAGGTATGTCGGACTGTTTTAACTGAAGGGGTTGGTGTGTTATTCAATTTCCATCGAAGTGGTAGGTATGTCGGATTGTGTTAATCGTAGGGGTAGATGTGTTGATCAGTTTTAAACGAACGGGTAGGTATGTCTGTCTTAATAAAACAAAAGGCTACATACGACGGCTGTAGTTGTAGTATATTTATAATGGGGTAGATTTGACGGGAGAGTTTTTAAATTTTTTATTATGTACCTATGTTGAGGCAGCTTTGGCAGAAGATGTTTTTCCATTTTCTGCAGGGTTACGTATGTCGGGGCAGGTTTGTTGTTTTTGGGGGTACGTCTGTCGAAACCTCTAGGTACTTTGATGGCGGGTAGCACTGTCCTCGTGCCCATCTCTGAACCAAGAAGTCCACAAATGATGCAAAACAGAATGCTGGAGCTAAGCAGGAATAAGTGAAGAAAGGGGTAGGGCAATGTTGGAAAAGATATAATGGTACTCTTATTTTACTGGCAGAATTGCCACGACTGATCAGTGAAAAGATGTTATGTGGAGAAACACCAATATGGCAGTACTAGATACAGGTGCAGCAACTAGTGTTATATCACCAGACTGATTGCAAATGAAACTGTCCAAAGGAAGGCTCAGAAGTTCCAGTGTTCTCGTCCTGGCCGTAAGTCTTGAAGTCACTTCAAATATTCCGACTGCTGGTAATATTATTCTGAAAATGTCCATTGATTGGCTCAAATGTACACAACTTCTGGACTTCACTAATCTGTAAATTTTTTTTTTCGCACTGCGTCATGCTTCGAGGCATATCGTTCCAAAATCCTGCTATTACAAGCGTACCTGTTTGCTCGTGCTCGTTTGGAATTTGCATAATGGTAAACCTATTTTACTGCACTCCCGGAGGTAATGCTCGGGCTGCAACATATTACCTACCGGATTTGAGGCTCATCGTTCCAATTGGAA
This sequence comes from Daphnia carinata, assembly GCF_022539665.2. Lineage (NCBI taxonomy): Eukaryota > Metazoa > Arthropoda > Branchiopoda > Diplostraca > Daphniidae > Daphnia > Daphnia carinata. The sequence continues at coordinate 891,263 of NC_081339.1, forward strand.
CAAAGTAAGGATCAGGACTATCTTGAAGGACAAGTAGGACTAATACCGTAGAGAAAATTTAAATTTTAAATGGTTATGGATGTAAAAAAATTCCAAAATCGATTTACTATTATATCTTAGTCTTGTGGTGTACTGAGTCAATATTACAATAAAAAAAATTATATTATTTTTATTCGGCTTATTTTTTTCATATCTTTTACATGTGTAATGAGTCAATATACCCTTTCATGTATACTTGACGGTAGCCTATGCTATCCTTGACGTAGGTGCGACGCGTAGTGTACACACTACGTCACCACCTATCGAATAGGAGCCGCTCTGAGTATGTTTAGCGCAGCGCCTCTATGACACGGAGTTGGGTATGGCGCGTGGTATACAGCCATCGCGCCATGACCTTGTCACGCCCCCGCCGTCTAAGCGTGATGCTAATTATCACCATGACGTGCGCTGCTGTAGCCCCTTACTGGTATATAAACCCGTGTTTCTTAATCATTAATCGGAGTTGCCTTTGCTCTGTCACTGTGTGCACTTGTACTGGGGTATAATAAACGGTTATGAGAACCTTACATTTAGAGGTCCCAACGAGACATTCAGATATATAAAAGGTTCACCGTAATAAACCCTAAAAGTACATGCGTACCACATGAAGTAAGAGCAAAATATACGAGTCCGAAGTTGACGTAGACGAGGTAAGCGAATGTAAAGCACTTTTAAAAATATACAAGTAGTGGCAACTCTCGAAACCAACCCGATCTACCCAGACTTACCCGTCGTAACATTACCTCCACTATATCCTACCTTACCAACACAAAACTCTGAGACACAAACCCTCAAAGAAAATTTTGCTATGAAGTGGAAAGAGCTCGTAGAGCTAGAATATAACTATCTCCTCGAGAAAAATAAAACATACCAAACAACTTCAACAACAACAAATATAAAACAATTGGAAGAAAGGAGAAAACTCTCCCACAGAGAGCTAAACAACGCTCTACAACTATACACTCACTCACTAATAAAGCAAAATCTCGAGACAAAAGACGACACCACCTCACACGAGTCAATCAGCAAGACCACTGAAGCCATAAAAAGTCAACTAGCGAAATCTGGCGAAGAAAATAATTTCGTCGACACTCTTATCCACCAGTTAAAAACAGTCCACGGCAAAGAAAAAGAATTCCTCAGCAAAACGTTAGCTGTCCTTCAAAGTGAAACTTTACACCAGCAAGTAGAAGAGCAGCAAGCAAAAGATCAGATTACCGCAGAAAATACCAATCTACCAAAACAGATCGAGGGCAACAAGAAAAAGGCAAAGAGTTCAAAGTACACGCTCAGCAGTTCCCTAGAGGGCCTGCAAGAAAACAACGAGTCCTTAAAAAATTCACTTGAAAAAGCAAATATCCGAATTGCAGAATTGGAGAGTGACTTACAAAAATCACAAGAAGCTGAAAAATATTTCGAAGAACGGCTGAAAAAGAGAGAAGAAATTACCGAAAACGTTGAAAGAGAGGGTCAAGAGACAATTAATAAACTCGAAGCAGAAAATATCCAACTACAAGAAAAACTAAACAGTACCAGAAAACAGATAGCAGTAAACGTTGAAAGGATAAAAGAATTAGAAGCAGCTACAAAAGAAATAAAAACTCAGCTAGACAAGTCAAAAGCAGAAAAAGTCACGCTAACTAAGACACAAGCAGAAACTGTTCTTAAAAATAAAGACCTTGATCGAGCACTTCAGCAAATAAAAAAGTAGACAGCAGAACAAGAAAATAAAATATCCCGCCTGGAGAATCGTATCGCAGAGTATAAACAACGATTCATCGAAGCCGAAGAGACCCATACAAAACAGGAACAGCCCGGGGAAGTAACAAGATTAATTAATGAAATATACGACCTATCCTCGTTAAGTGAAGTGCAAGATAAATCACTACATTTTGAACTTGAAGCTGAGCAAATAACAGAACTGCAAAAAGTTATTGAACTATTGGGAAAACAAGTTGAATCCCAAAGTAAAAATATAACCTCCTTGGAAAAAGAAAACTATCATCTCAAAAGGACCATGGGTAAACACCACGACGATTCCACCAGACCGGATCTAGGAAGCAGAAAATATACCGCTGAAGAAGAGGCCATGATGAGCATCACTCAACCCATTGTAAGAGTGCTGGGAGAGCTTTTTTCGAGGGAAGACAAGAAATCCATCCCGCCATTCAAGGGTAAAAGCACCGATAAATTAATAACCGAATGGCTCAAAGCAGCTGAGCACGTGGCCCGAAATAACAACTGGGACGACGAGCAAAAGCTACAATTCTTCTCGGACCGACTTAAAGGAGAAGCCATGGAATGGCATGAAGCTTACGTCGACGAGAAAGGAGACGAGCTGGAATATGGAGAGTGGAAAGCAGCAATAATTGAAAGATTTCAAGATGCATTTGACATAGCAGCGCTGAAGAAAAAACTAATGAAGATAAAGCAGAAACCTGAAGAAAATTGCAGAGCTTTCGTGTCGAGATTAAACAGCCTATAGACACCATAGAGGGAAAGGAAGAAAAACTCGACCACGACAAAACAATAATAGAGGATCAACTATTTAATAAAGTAAAGAAGATGAGAGATGCGACAAAGATAAAAATATTACTTCAAGGGATCTTACCTAAAGTAAAAGCGGAGCTATACCTCAGACTTCGATTCGCTTTGTAAACAACTGTTCATATCAGAACAGATATTGCACGAAAAGGAAAATAATGAAGATAGAGAAATAACGGCAGTAATTGCTGGAATTACAGACCGTGAGAAAGAACAAGATCACGAATTGTCTAAACAAAAAACTGAACTAGAACAACTTAGCCAGAGATTATTAGAGTTGGAATGTTTTAATAAAGATCGTGAATCATCACAGGAAAGCAGTGTGCAGATTGCAGCCACCGACCGTTACGGCAACAGCGGACGGCAGTCGAACATACGCCAAGGTAGACCAGGTTACCCCAGAGAACAGTACTCAGGCAGAGTCCGTTTCCGAGATACCTTAGACCGCAGCAGAGCGTCAAGTTATTCACGCAGTAGAGAACCGAGTTTTTCAAAAAGCAGAGAAGCGAGCCCGTTTAGGAGAAACGAACCTACACAACGTTGGGGGCATAACGCACCAATAAGGGATCGTGAACCAACATATACAACAGGCTTCCGAAACCAACGAAACCACCCCTATACACATCAACCGGGAAGATACCAACAACCTTTCAGGACTAACAACCACGCAGATATCAGGTACCCGCAGCAAAACGATAGCAATCGCCAATATCGCAGTACAGGAGTCCGTACCCCAGTAAACAGAGATATAATTTGTCATAAGTGTAACAAAAAGGGACACATAGCAAGAGAATGTTGGACCAATATGGCACTTATGAATTATGCGAATCACCAACAAATAGAATAGATAAGGCACTAACCCGCAGTAGCATAAAATCGGATAAATTAGATTCTAACATACCCCAACTAATACGCATACCCATTAGAATTTATGGAATAGTAATTAGAGCTTTGATAGACACTGGAGCAGCAGCCAGTCTAGTTTCCGCAGATACCTTACTCAGCATAAATGAAAAAGAACTAAAACAAATAAAAAATAAAAATATGCCCACATTTAGGACCGTATCCGGTCAGACACTAAAATCAATAGGGCAATATGAACTAACAATTACCATAAATAATAACCATTATCACTACTTCTATGCCATAGAAAAACTGAACGAAGATTGCATTTTAGGCTTAGATTTTCTATCTAACAATAACGTGAAAATTAATACTAGAAATAGAGAAATATGCTATGACCATTTAGGCGTAGAACATAGCTATAGGCAGAATATACCGTTATATAACCTAACCTTCGAGAATGCGGGAATTAACATACCAATAATACCAGTACTTACTAACAATCAAGAGGAAAAACTAACAGCAAAAGATCGCCGTAACTTAGAACCTTTCAGCCAGTGTGATATCTCGAAACAAGACAAGACGAAAGCGCTAGATAGCCAACCACCACAATTCAATATCCCAGAATTTGAAACTGAAGTCTTAACAAAAGTAAAAAACTTACTTAACAAACATGAGCAATTATTTGCGGACAAGGAATCAGACCTTGGGCTCGTATCACGAGTAAAACATTTTATAAATACCGGACATGACATCCCGATTAATCAACGACTCCGTAGAACACCCGAAGCACTGAAAGAAACCGTAAAATCTAAAATTGAAGTAATGCTAAAAAATAAGATAATAAGGGAGAGCCACAGCCCGTTTGCCGCAGCCATCGTAATGGTACCCAAAAAGGATGGAGAGATGCGTATGTGCATCGACTATAGGCCGCTAAATAAAATAACAAATTAAGATAAATACCCTTTACCAAGAATTGACGATACTGTGGATGCATTGTGCGGGTCTATGTATTTTTCATCATTGGATCTTTTGAGCGGATACTGGCAAATCGAGATTGAAGAAAAGGATAAATATAAGACAGCTTTCATTTGCGAATTTGGACAGTACGAATTTAACAGAATGCCATTTGGGTTAACAAACGCACCAAGTACGTTCCAAAGAGCAATGAATAACATTCTGAAAGACGTGCTGTACAAATTCGCCCTAGTATACTTAGACGATATAATTATATTTAGTAAATCGATTAAGGAACATCTATCGCACCTAGATAAAGTTTCCGAGCTTTTGGAAATTGCGGGACTTAAGCTAAAAAGAAAGAAGTGTGAATTTTTTAAAGAAGAATTGGACTATCTCGGATACATCGTTTCTAGAAAAGGGATAACACCAAATTTGAAAAAATTAAAAGCAATTATAGATTACCCCGCTCCCAAAAATACAAAAGAATTGAGTTCATTCTTAGGTTTGGCTAGTTACTACAGGAAATTTATCAGAGCTTTTGCTGATAAAGCTCATCCATTGACTGCACTTACGAAAAAGTCAGCAGAATGGAAATGGGGAGAGTCAGAAGGGGACGCCTTTAATTGTATAAAGAACTGTCTCATCACTAGACCTATCCTGAGTTATCCGGATTTTTCGCGCGACTTTATCATCTATACGGATGCGTCAGGGTATGGAATAGGAGCAGTCTTGGCACAAATACAATCTCTACCTCAATCAGCGGATTCAGGTGAGACTAACGAACCAGTTCTCAGTGAATCAGACGACACAGAAGTCGTCATTGCATACAGCTCCAAACATCTGAATGACCGCGAAGCCAAGTGGTCCACCACAGAGAAGGAAGCTTATGCGATCGTTCATGCAATCAACGTATTTTGAACCTACCTATACGGACGTAAATTTACAGTATACACCGACCACCGACCGTTAGAATGGTTAATGAGTAAAGCGGAACCAGCAGGACGACTAGCTAGATGGGCACTCAAAATCCAAGAATATGACATCGTAATTGGATATCGACCAGGTAAATCGCACCAAAATGCGGATACCCTTAGTCGTACCCCAGTAGCAACTATAGCTAGTGTAGACGCAAGAGCGATTAAAAGCGAAATTAAAGAGGAAGAAAGCGAATGGGTTCGACTACAGCATAACGATATAAATTGCAGAAGAATTATAGGTAATTTAATGAAAAAAAAGAAACAGGGAACCAGAAAGGAAGACTAGTGGACGACTAGTGGAAGACTAGTGGAAGACTAGTGGTACCAGGAAATACAATAAGAGAAATAATGGAAGAAAATCATGATCACATGTTAGCAGGACATTTAGGAATAGCGAAGACTTTAGCGAGACTACAAAGACAATATTTTTGGCCAAACATGAGAACAGATGTTACGACATACGTTAACAGTTGCTTAAGATGTGCAAGGCGTAAAGCCTTCGGCGCAACGATAGCACCATTGCAACCTCTGCCACCAGTTGACAGAGTATGGCAACGCATTGCAATGGATATAGTAGGACCAATTCAAGAAAGTGTTAAGGGATATAAATATGTTCTAGTTCTGTCTGATTATGCCAGTCGTTTCGTTTTTGCATTTCCAATGAAAAACCAGACCGCCCAAACAATCGCATCCATTATGGTAAATAAAGTGATAACGAAATATGGAGCACCCGAGATTGTGCTAACCGACCAAGGAATGAATTTCCTTTCGAGTCTTGTTCAAGAAATGTGTAAACTCTTTAAAATCAAGCAGATAAGAACTACCGCCTACCATCCGCAAACCGACGGACTAGTAGAAAGATTCAACAGAACACTGTGTGATATGCTAGCTTGCTACGTAGTAGATGAACCGGAAGAGTGGGACAAATACCTACCATTTGTCACCTTTGCGTACAACACATCACAACAAGCTACGCTAAAGGACACCCCATTTTACCTTTTCTTCGGAAGAGAACCAATTCTACCTAACGACATAAAAATAAATCGGAACTTCGAGCACGACGAAGGCAGTAGTGGATTATACTACCAAAAATGGAGAAACGCTCAAGACCTGGCAAGAAGTCACCTCTTCAAAGCACAAACTAATCAGAAAGGATACTACGATGAAAGAGCAAAAGGAATTGCGTATAAAATTGGTGACTTAGTAATGCTAAAAGCTCCACCATCAGCAGGTAAATTCATTAACAGGTGGAACGGACCGTTCCGAATCACACGAAACTTCTCAGACATAACTTACGAGGTCGAAAACATTGAAAACAAAAAACAAAAAGCAACCGTTCACTCTAATCGCCTGAAACTCTATATCCCTCGAGAAAGTGTACCAAACACCACAGAAGCACTAAATCCAAACGTGAAAATCGAAAGTAAAAACAAACGAGGTCCTGGAAGACCACGTAAAAATATAACAACAGAGATTAGCCCCGTAAATTTGAAAAAAGAAATGAACCCCACGAATCCTTTATCCCGGATCACAAACCAAAGAATGTCCTATGCCGAACCAAACACCCCAACCAATTCGAGAAATGCCCGCTATAATCTTAGGAAAAGAACTAATTAAGCAAAACTAAAAAAAAAAAAAGAAAAAAACCTTTAATAATAAAAAGTACTTTTTATATAACAGATGGAGATATCCCTACTAGTAATTTGCGTGTTAGCTACCCTTGAAACTTCCAAAACACTTTACGTGTCCGTATGCGATTGTAAGAATGTGAAAACAAGAGGCATACTGGATATAAATTCACCCTATTATTGCGATAAAGAAAATGTCGAAACCAGGCTACATTTCCCACGTTTCCCCACTAGTTATACTCTAATGACAAAACAAAAACCCATTAAAACATGGAAAGGATGGACTTGTAAACAATGGATAAAAACAAAAAAAATTACGGGATCCTTTTGGGTTGGATCATTCGACACGGTTTTCTCCCAAGAAACAAAACTGATTTCACCGTTAGAATGTTGGGAAATGGTTAACGATAAGAGATGCGGAGGCAATATTATGCAGGCCACCCCAACCTCATTAAGTTTCACAGCAACCCCAACGGGAGAGGATGCGTGGTATGCCATTAAAGAATATCGCGTCCTAAATTGCCTTGCAGAAGAGATAACATTAAGACAGGAAACCCCTGAAAGCCCAATTGAAAGCCCTTTTGGATATTTAAATGCTACCCAACAAGACGGCCAAATCATTCAAAATCATAATACAATAGTATGGGGAGATAAATCTAGTAATTTTTCCAATTCCCAAATAATCCTTAAAGGTATTGGATATCTAGAATTGACCCAAACCACAGAAATCGTAAATACCAGTAGACTCTTAGATACCAGTAGACAAATTGAAATATCATTCTTTAACACCCCTGATAATAATAATAAAGAACTAGCTCAACCCAGCTTTAAAGTAGTCGGCATCCCCCTAACCTTTTTGATATTCCTCGCCGAAACAACAAGAAAGTTATACAAAATACATAAAAACACCCTACCCTCCTGTAAAAATCAAACCAATATCGACTCATGGTCATGCAATGAGTTTGCTGAACCGAGGAATAGCAAAACGAAAAGATCCATAAAGCAAGAAGTCGAAGTCCTTTTAAACGATCCACTCGAAGAAACAGAATTGGGAAAACGACTCTACAGCATTTCTTATGCTTGGGGATGGATTCGTTTAGGCCATCCAAAAATAACAAAGATAGAAGAAAACGGCGTAATACGCAAACAAGATTCAATCGTTTACATCAAGATAATGTACACCCAAAAACAAGTGACCATCCATAACCAATTCGACATAGACGAAAAATTACCTTACGGAACAGACTTCGAGTACCTAATGGAACACACCTTACGAATCAGAAGAACCACCACGTGTATAACGACATCGGAGGTAAACACCATCATTACGGGACAGTGCGGTGAACGGACGTCGCGCTGGCTATTCGATACAAAAAACCACCAGCTAATATCAATGGAAAAACACCTATGCATCACACTACGAGACGAGGACGAAGGAACCAAACGCTCTTTAATCATGCAAAAATGCAGCAGACCTGACGATATGGACGACAACCAGCAATGGGTATTTGAAACACTAAATTCAAACCCAGAAGTATTAGAGAACTTCCCAGAAACATCCATCGACGAGCTGGAAGAAATAAGACTAGAACAGAGAAGAGCAATAACGACAACCATTAATTCGCCGATTTTTGGAAACTTAATTAAATTCAACCACGGACATGGAAACATCATATGGGATATGATCAGCTGGGGACTACTTAAAAGCGGAAGACCACCAAATGAAAAATGTGTAACATACAACGGAACTAACACAATGATGACGCTGGAAGAATGCGACCGAGACTGGATCAAATGCCAAAGAAGCCTACACAAATTGCTAACAAGCAATGACCCACTAGTACAAACTCAAACGACAGTCGCAAACTGCAGTAGGACATTGGAACGAGGTCAAGCGTTCGAATATTCAGCGGATTTCCCAATCAGACCTTTCAATACCAACAACTGTATCAAGGCTAATACAACGATGTTAGTCTTACAGGACTGTTCAAGTACTAGCTCAGTATGGGGAACATTCGAACACACGGGACAATTTATGGCAACGGATAGAACGGGATCACACTCACCTGCCTCAGACAGAAAATGTCTGACACTGAAAATAGAAAAGTTAAGCCTAGGACATTGCCACGAAAGGAGCAAGAAACAACACTTCAGCTTCGAGTATAAAAATCCTCACCAAATAAAAACCTTGCCAGCATCAGCTATCATAGCTTTATATACGCAACAATCGTTCGACGGGAAAACTGTACCACGAATCCCACCGTTAAACAAACATGAAAATATCAAATCAGTTTTTAGAAGTGAAACGGAAGAACCCCCTACAACAACAGCAAAATCAGTTGGCACATCAACCGCCAAACCGACTACGACGACAACGCATCGTCCTATTACAACGAAAACTACAACGACACTTAAACATACAACGACTAGTAAACCAGTGCCTACAACGACGACAAAACCATCCACAACGACAAGGCTAACAACAACGACATCAAGATCCACATCCACCACGACAAAACCAACTGCAAAGACAACCTTACCGACGGCAAAACCTACATCGCCTTCAATAACCACACGAATGGTTACCGCAGCGACATTCAGCATCACTATAGCAAAAATACTACTCCACGACCAGTAGAGGAAATCCCAGAAACAATTCCCACCTCAACGATCCCCACCCCCAAAATCACAAATACACCGACTACAGAAAACACAAAACACAGCCCCAACACCACCGAATTGGAATACCCGACACCAAGTGAAAGCGACACGACGACAACCCAAAAGCCAAGAAGCGGAATAACAAAAAGAGAAAAGGAAATGACAAACGATTCATCATCACCACGCCCTAAGGAAGATACCAAAACGGAATTATTGGTGTCCACGAAGGACCTAAACGATCGGCTGAAGTACGAAATAAGTAAAATGCACGAGCAATATAAAATAAACATAGAGACGGAACACGAAAATAAATTGGCCAAAGAAATTAGAGACGTATACTGCCAATTAACAAAGATAAAAAGAACACAAGCAATTATATTGGCCCAAACGAATGGCCTGCTAGCAGCAGCTGCCATAGGCCTACCTACATGTTCAAGACTTTATGGTTTTGGGCAAGCCATGACGCTACAACAATGTGAGCAAAAACGAATTTTACTATCGGCAAAAGAAACGAAATGCGGATTCCAACCCTTCTTTAAGTATGGAAAAATGAATTGCACAATTGGAACAGATGGGTGGTCTATTCACCCATATTCTGATTTTTTCTGGAAAACGCAACTAGTGAACATCAATGGATACCCGCATTCATGGGAACATAAAGACACCAACGGTGATTGGGTAAAACAAGACGCAACAATCCACACACCAAATCTTGATCTAATCGCAGAATTTGACGAACTTCATCTAAACAATTTCGATTATACACTTAAAAGTCACCCAGCCCATAACGCAATGGAGATGGAACAATTAAACATACTGAACGATTTAGTCGGAAAACTGCAAGAAGGAGAAGCACGATCACTATCGGACATTGTAGTATCGGAAGCGCAAGAAAATAAAATTGGAAACATGTTCTCTTGGTTCGACACGTTAAAAATCCTAGGCCTAACATCAATTGGGTTTATACTATTCATAATATGCCTGCGAGTATTTATCGCATGCAACCCATGCCCAAGATTACTAAAGAAAATCAATTCAAGAAAAGTAACCGCGAAAAATGACAAAACAGCTAAACGCACCATCATCACCATCCGCACCAGAAAAAGAAAATATTTACTCAGCCGAGGAATCTAGTTGGGAAAGAGGCAGACAAAAAACCTGCACAGGTAATCATACGACATGCTCATATGTCGTTGGGCATGGTATGGTGTGGGAAGACTTGTGCAAATGCGCAGGGAGCTTGGACACAGGGATTAAAAAAAAAAAAAAAAAAAAAAATTGAAAAAAAAATAATAATAAGTGAAAAACACAAGGCATTAAAAGAAAGTAGTATATTACATACATCAAAGTAAAAATACAAACACAGCAAGTCAAACAGTAATAGACAAAAACAATAAATAAAGCTTATAGTAGGATAGTTCTGCTCTAATAGACACCTAATATGATACCCCATTTAAAAGATAACCCAAATAAAAGGCCGAGCTAATGATGAAAAGCCGACAAACCAAATGGGTACTATAAAAGATGATGTACACTAACACTAACTTCAGTTTGGAAACAAATCTTAACAAGAGTCAAGAGACACTTCGAACAACTCCTGACTTTCTTCAATTCCTAACCTACTATCCCTAAAACCAAGATGTCGTCTACAATCAACAACGAACGGGATCCAATCAAACAGGAACGCCCGTGCTGGGTTGAAGATCTAGTAAACGACTGGATAGGAACCGATGAAACTCAACAAGCCATAAAAATCGAGAAAGGACCGACGTCTGACATAGGGCCTGAATTGTGCACTGAAGTAGAAATCGCGAAACACGAAATAGAAGAAAGTGGTGACGATGACCCAAATTGGCTAAGAAAAATGATTGAGCAGATCAAGAAGGACGAAGATATCGCGGACAGCGACGCAACGACAGTAGAACTGCCAGACATGCACCACAATCGGGACGAGAAACAGTCAAATTGCAATCACAGTAAAGGTGAACCGCCCCAAGAAAACACAAGTGAAGGTGAAGAATCCATTAGTAGCGAATACGACGATGGGCACTACACCACGTCAATGGAAGACAGTAGCAGCGACAACGACGACGTGTATCATACGACCGGAAGCTTTGAAAGTACTTCAAACGCTGGGCCGTACGAATATGACGACGAAGAAAGTGTGTTTCACAGTGACGACGATCGGAGTAAGATGGGACACAGAGGTGATTACTACGACACACCCGCAAGCAACGAAGAAGGAGGACTAAACCACGCCCAAAAAGAGCACATCACTCGCAGTTGCCGTAACTGCATGCTAAAGACCTTCCCTCCTTTAGTGGCCGGCGATGCAGCCAATCAACGCATCGAGAGGCTAGCCACCATAGCAGCCGAACGAGGACAGTTCGTCTTCGAAATAATCAACGCCCCTCGAGAAGCGTGGGAAGCTTGTTGGATACGAAATTCCCAAACGGAAGAACCATGCTCCACGAAAGTGTAAATAAGAAAAAATACGACGTCACGGAACTATTATTGACTTTCGGCGCAAACATCGACATCACAGAAAAGGGTGAAACAATAGCTCACCGAGCCGCCGCAGACAACAACGAACACTTACTCAGAACCCTGTCATTCCACAGGTGTCAGTTTAGCGAATGGAACTGTCTAGGGGAAACTCCCCTAATGGTGGCCATCGCATTAAAAAACGAAGAAAGCATCGGTTTTCTGTGGATAACTCCACTGATAAAACAGTTAAGTCGCGATGGAGAAACGATCCTACACTATGCAGCGAGATTCAACAGCAAGAAAGAATATGTCAACAGTGCATGCATGCACGGTGTAAACGTCAACCGAAAATCTCTGACGCGCCGTGAAACGGCCCTTATTGCAGCCGTACGATATGGGAACCCCGAGATAGTTGAAGTGCTGTTAAGGAACGGCGCAAGATATGACGAACCAAACTATCTTGGAAATTATGCCACGGATTACATAATCAATCGAATCGCCGCACCCACCAAGTAGAACTCAGAGTACAATATTAAAATAAATACATGCTAGATATCTTGGAACGTTCGGGACCCTAGACTTAGCCTCAAGAAAAAATGTAACCCAAGAAAGCTTATTCGTATAAACAATGTTGAAGTGTGTAGTTCCTATTTGTACACGCCTAGGGCATAAGTAATATCTAGTGTGTAGTATGGAGTTGGAGGACCAACTCTTATCGACAAAGGGGGGAGGAATGTAATGAGTCAATATACACTTTCATGTATACTTGACGGTAGCCTATGCTATCCTTGACGTAGGTGCGACGCGTAGTGTACACACTACGTCACCACCTATCGAATAGGAGCCGCTCTGAGTATGTTTAGCGCAGCGCCTCCATGACACGGAGTTGGGTATGGCGCGTGGTATACAGCCATCGCGCCATGACCTTGTCACGCCCCCGCCGTCTAAGCGTGATGCTAATTATCACCATGACGTGCGCTGCTGTAGCCCCTTACTGGTATATAAACCCGTGTTTCTTAATCATTAATCGGAGTTGCCTTTGCTCTGTCACTGTGTGCACTTGTACTGGGGTATAATAAACGGTTATGAGAACCTTACACATGCAATGATTAAACAATTAATGGTTACTACAGGAAACATCGCCACTTTCATTTCCTTAGCTATTGCCTTTCACGATACGTATGTTGTTTGTGTCCTTATTTACACGAAACTGGAAGGATAAAAAATAAAATTTAGATAACTTCTGTTAATAAAAAAAAAATGCCTGATTCAAATTACCTGTAACAGTTCTGATCTGTGTTCCACCACTATCTGGGATTCCAGACGTTGTCCGGCAATTAAGTTTTCTTCATAAATATGATTTAATTCTTTTACTAGAGATGTTGATTGGCGGTGAAATAGGACTGAAACGAAATAGGACTGGAGAAATAGAACTGAAAATTTCCAGTCCTATTTCTACCGGAGAAATAGGACTGGGAGAAATAGGAATGACTTTTAATAACTTTTAAGACAGCCCTATTTCTCCATGGCATCAGTCCTATTTCTCCACGGCGTTAGTCCTATCACTCCTTAGAAATAATGCTATTCATTTTTCTTTGTTGTGTAATAAACCCTAAAACCTTTCTCTCTAAAATTTCTTCCTTTTTCCTTTCTTGCACGCACACTGCCGCTCAGTTAAAAAAAATAATTTTATGAATAATCTTGGGTCTATTTTGAAATTTGACACATTGACGCACACGGCGCTTCAACAGCTGAGATATAGCTTGGTGGTGTATGTGGAGCTGGATGGCGATTGCTTTACTGTAATTTCGGTAACGGGTAGCGATTCCACTTACTGAGGCTTTGGCGAACCGTAGGTTGATAGAAATCAACTCAGTTCAAATAAATGACAAAAAAAACACAAGAGAAGGCTTTTATTACCATTAATATTAGCAGGATAATACAGCCGAATTTAGTTGTGGTGATCTGGATGACCTGAAGAAGAATGATTACTTAACCTCAAAAACGGTCAGCTTATATACTAGCGCATAACGTATAGTTACAATACAACGTTTCTTAATTAGAGGGGCTAACCAGTAAATTCTTGGTATTCGGAGGGGTGAGCGCATGACTCATAGTTATTTGGAATTTTGTTTTAGTTTGGCGCCCCCTCCTGGTAATATCTCGAAACTACATCCTCCCCCGGTTGATCAGGATGATCAGCAATTATCGGTTGATAATTAAACTCCAGTGGCAATTTTGCAAATGTTGATCAGTGGATGGATTATTGACGTCCGGGGCAATATTCGAGGTGTTCTCTGCAACAACTGCGTCGGGTTCGTCTGATAAAACTTTCAATGGGAATAGATTTTGGATAGGGCGAATCGTTTGACCTGATACTAATCTCCACTACACGAACTACTCCGTCTGATCCGGGAAATAATCGTGTAACTATTCCATAAGGCCATAATTGTCGCTTGATATTGGATTCATGTACTAAGACAATTTCACCAACCCGAATGGGGCGTGTGGGGCGATTTGCAGTGCGAAAATCAGATAAGTCGTGCAAATAGTCTCGCCGCCAACAGTTCCACAAATGGGTAAGAACTCGATTCCGTTTAGTTTCTAGTGGGGGTTGGGGTAAGTTTTGTTATCGTGGAGTGATTTGTTCTGGAATGGAGTTTGTAGCCGTAAATAAGATGGCTCAGGGTGAGGTTCCTCTTGACAAGTGCAGTTTCTACTTGCATAAATGATCTTCCGATGGTTTTCCGTAACACTTGCTTAAGTGTACGAATCATTCTTTCCACCATACACCCCACCAAGAAGCTAGAATTGGCAGAAAATTTTCAGGGGATATTGTTATTGGTGAGGAAATTGTATACCTCTTGGGATCCTCTTTGATTCCTTGGAAATAGGAGGCAGATGTTTTGAATGTTTTTGCTTTGTCCGAGTAAATTGTTGTTGGCATGCCTCTGCGACCAATGAACTTTCTTAGTGCACAGGTGAACGTGATGGTCGTCATGTCGGGAATTAATTCGACATGGATCGCTCTGGTTGTTGTACAAGCTATGAATAGGGCGTATGAATTTATAATATCTTCAGACTGGGATTCACGGGTGTGGAGTGGGCCTGTGAAGTCTAATCCAACAAATTCAAAAGGTCATGCTTGTTGGACACGACATGTTGATAATGCTGCTGCTACAGCGCCGAACGATAGTGATTGCGTTTTCTTGCAGTTGTTACAGGTTGATAAAATCCTTTTCACTTTTTCTCTACCATGAATAAACCAGTAGGTTACGCGGATTTCTGCATGTGTAGCTGAAATACCTTGATGGCCAACCTTGATGTGAGGTTCTATTATGATTAAGTCAGTAACATGATGATTTTTTGGCAACATGATCGGAGCTCTTGCGTTGGACTCAAGAAAGTGGTGTTCAATTCGTCCTGTAACTCGGATTACTTTCCGGCGATGATCCCAGATTGGTCGCAGTGGTGTCCAGTTGTGGGACCGTGGCAGTGGTTTCCCTTTTGAGAGGAGTTTATACTCCGTCTGAAACTTATGTCTCTGGATGAGTTGGATGATTTGTAGTTGGCTCAATGCTGTTTCGGCTACTACAAGGGATGGTACCATTACGGTATTTTTTTGTATATGGTATTGGAATAGTGGATGAATTAGGAATGTCGGTTCTCAATTTTCCAAACAGGTTCATCCAAGCTCGGATTTTATGAGTTTGACGAGCGTGCTGAAACGAGAAAATAGGAAGGGTTCTGGTTGTCCCAAAATTTATTGATGCAACGATGGTTTTCTTTCCCTCCAGACTCAATTCTTCCTTAAAGGTGCTCACATCTAATTGGGATGTAGGATGATGTGGTCAATGATTTTCTTCTGTTTGTAGCCACGATGGTCCACGTAGCCAAAAATTCTTGTTCAGGACATCTATTGTTGCTCATCTGGATGCTAGATTTGCAGGGTTGTCCTGTCCGGGACAATGTGCCCAATTTGAATTCTTGGTGAGTTGATTGATGGTTATGATTCGATTTCTGACAAATGGTTTCCAGCGTTGTGGATCGCTTTTTATCCATGCTAATGTGATTCGAGAATCGGACCAAAATTGAAAAATAGTAGTGATAATATGGAAAATTTTCTTGACGTAGTCTGACAGTTCATCTCCTAGTAAGGCGGCCATAAGTTTTTTTCGGGCTTGGCTCATTTCTTTTCCACTAGGTGCTACTCTAGTTTTACAGCAAAGTTGCGATACTGATACTTTTTTGGTTGTTGATTTTTCTCTAATGTAGACGACGGCTCCGTAAGCTTCTACTGAAGCATCGCAAAACACGTGGATATTAATTACTTCAGGTGATGTGAATAGGATTTTTCTTGAGATCCTAACATGTTTAAGTTCGTTGAGACTGTCCAATGCCTTCTTCCACTGATAGTATACTTCATTTGGAATCGGTTGATCCCATTCGATATTAGCTTCCCAGATCCGTTTGTATAATATTTTTGCAATGAGGTGAACGGACCGAGGGCTCCCATAGGATCGAATAGTTGTGACGAAATACTGATGAATTGGCGTTTGGTGACAGTTCCGGTTAATCCTGTTATTTGGGTTTGAAGCTTGTATAAGGTTCGAATAATGTCTGTTCCTTACTTTTAATTATTAGATTGGGAATAGTGATGATGCGTTGTATTGTTGCACGGATGGTCGAGTATTCTACAATGACCAAATTATTAGTTGCCGAAAGGATAGGGGAGAGCGGACCCAAGCGGGACAAAAAACTTATTTTGTCAATATCTCGGAAAAAAAGGATTTTAGCGCTTCAAAAGATATTATATTGTAAAGTGTACTTAACTTTATATTCACAATTTTTTTCATTGAAATTGGTTGAGTAGTTTAGGCGTAAGCACATTTTAAAAAAACGGGAAAATTAAAAGAAAAAAAATTTAGGGGGGAAAACGGGACATACGGTGTACCACATTAGACATGGCCTTTAAGACTTTATATATTGAAAATACACACTTCGAAAAAATAGTGTGACGTTGGGATTCCATTAAGCTATTTGTGTATGTATTATAAATACCGTAAACTAAATGTAATTATATCAAAATTCGTTAATGATTGACTGGGGGGGTGAAATGTGCAAAGTAGCTTGAAAAAAATGAAAATAGGAGGGGCTTGTTAAGTATTAATTAATAACTTATTATCGATTGCCAATAGCAGTAGAAGATAGCAGACGACACTCCGAAACTCTCAGGTTTCTGCCTTTGTTTACGGTTTTTTCCCGTAACTAAGCAACCTAAGCCCCGCCCCAGAAATAACGTTTGCGTCCGATTACACCCCCAAAACTGTGTCCAGTATCTCCCACCAGAAGGAAATTTTTTAAAACGATAATAATTATTAAACTAGTTCTCCTAAAAATTAAAACAAGCCAGGGAATTGAAAAGGGAAGAATTAGCTTTTTTTTAGTATAACGAAAGTTATTTTTCATTATGTGGTTTACACGTGATATGAAAAATTAAAGTAGCCAAATAGATCAGAAGAAGGGCTGTATTTTCTATTTTTAGATAACTACACGAAAATTTGTAGTATGTTTTTGAAATTTTTGCCCTAAGTGTGGAATGGAATTTCCCATCACACACTATTTTTTAAATTTCATTTTATTAATATCCCTTCGAGTTTTTGTGGTTGTCCAAATTGGTACGTGTCCAGTTTGGGTCCGCTCTCCCTCACTTACTGAGACAGAGATGGCAACTGAAAGTAGACTGATTGAAAGTTAAAAGTGGACTGACTGAGAGCTTAAAAACACACTGCTTGGGGCGTGAATTGAAACTGGAATTAGACTGAAACACACTCGCTGGAAGATAACAGTAGACTGCCTGGTGGCTAGAAGTAGACTGCCTGGTGGCTAAAAGTAGACTGATTGACAATCTGGAAAAAGGACAACATTTATACGATGGAGCAAGGTCGTTTAGGATTAGGTGTCCCAACGGGAATAAATATTCTGCGTGTAAATGTAACACCTTTGTGAAGAATTGACAAGTTTGAAGGCCAGAGCTATCGGTAGAGATTTGTTGGTGGGAGAGTGGGGGGAAAAGGGTTCTATGCGTGGGAATGAGAGGGGAAGATAAGGAGTACGGCTGGCCGTTCCTTACACTTGGATGCATCATAGTAGAATTCGTCTCTTGTTGAGTCCCATCCGAGTCCAAGTACTCTTGCGGATTGATAACTGGTGAGATTGGATCCTATTAGGCCATCTGCATGGTTGGATTGTTCTTTAGACTGGATGGGATGTAGGAGTTCTTCCTGGGTCGCAATCCATTTCTTCATGTCTAGTTTGGCGTCTGCCTGTTCCGCATAGTTGGTCTTCGACATAAAGTTGGTCTCTTATAAACTGAACTGCTTCGGGATAAATATTTTCGTATTTCTTAATGTGGGTGAGTATTACCATTCTTAATATGAATGGGCTTGACGTTAGTCCAAATGGGAGTCGAGCCCAGGTTAACTTGACTACTGCTGAATTGAAGTCCTCTGGATCTTTTACCCAGAGGAAACGCAAGGCTTCAGAATCAGTTTCTGTGAGTTGGATTTGAAGAAAAGCCTTTTTAATATCGCTTATCCAGGCGTGCTCAAATGTGCCAAAGCGAAGTAGAACGGCTAGTAAATCGGTATTTAGATTCGGTCCGGGTTCGAGGCAATCGTTCACACTGATTTTTATGCACCATTGAACACTGGCCAACGTTAGTGGTTGTTTTATCATTGCGTACTATTGGATGGTGTGGTAAATACGTAAAAATCCGATTGAAATTTAGATTGACTTCTTTAACAAATCCTAGTTGGATATATTCCTTAATTTGATCATTATATGCTTTAAGTAGGTTCGGCTTAGCTCCTAAGCGCTCTAATAATCCGTCCAGACTCCTTTATGCGATGAATTTGTTATTTTGGAGTTCATTCACCTTGTCGCTCCAATTTAATGGTGCGATTTATCTTCCATGGCTAGTTCTGTTGATTCCTAACTCGTAGTTGTCCACGAACGGATTTTTGGTTTCGGCGGTTGGTTGAATACTACACGCTTCAAGAGTCCAGAATGCTCGTAGTTCGAAGGATTCGTCGGCTTGGCCTTCATTGTTGAAAGGTTGATCTGACACGGCTGGATTAAGGATGTCTGCTGTTGCTGTGGAGGCATCGTGCTGATTGACTAATAGAGTTGTAACTGACAGGATCTCTGTTGGGTTACTTGCTGGAAGGATTTAATGTAAAGCCCAGCCGAATACAGTGTTTACGGCGGTCAGGCCTATGTTACTGGAAATCACTTCATTCAGTACGATAGAGCTATAGTAATAGGTTCCGATTAAGACATCGATCTCATTTGGGATTTTCCTATTTGGTAGAATTCGTTCGTCAGCTAAACATTTTCCGGATTGTTTGATTGTTCTGGCGAATTCGGATGCGTGATATGGTGGCGTCATTCAGATTGTATCTGCTCCTTGTAATGATAGTTGAATTGCTTCAGCTCCAGGCTGCGATGACCGTACATTGAGATTGAATTGATATACGGCTTTAGTAGGTTCCACTTGTGTTCCAAAAGACTGGAATTGATGAGTTTCCACTCCATTTGTTGCGAAATTTAATTCAGTTGCGAGTCTGTTACTACGAATGAGCGTTGAGTTCCCCTATCGTAAAGTAATGCAACCTTTTTTGAACCTCTCGGGGTTCTACCCAGACCGTGGCAATCATTACAATTCACCGTTTACCTTCGTGAGTAGGGAGGTGTACGAGACTAGTTACTGTTGCTGGTGCGGATGGATTTTTTACTCGGACAGAGCGTGATGTGGTGGTTGTTGTTGCAATGAAGGCATCGGCGGTCGCACTTTGTGTGCGTTCTTGCTAGGCAGTGATAACATCTTTTCTCTTTTGTAACGATTCCTCGTTTTTCTTGTAATGATTTGTTGCAAGGTTTTTTATCATGAGATATTTTTCAGTATGCACAAAATTGGATTTTAGGTTTCATTCCTTTTTTTGATGATCCATCGTTTATGACAAGCTGAGTTGTTCCTAGATGCTGTTGTTTGTTGGTTCGATTGTTGTTGTCTTGATGGTTGATTGAGGGCTTGTTTCTAGTTGGTAGATGTTTTCCCGGGCGATTAAGTCATGCTGAATGAAATCAATGAAAGTTGCTACGTCTTCATACCGGTGGTTTGGTTGTCTATTCCACATGATTTGTAATTGGTTCTAGGTATTCGTTCTAAAAGAATCGTCTTGATCATTATCCAATACTGGTCTAACGAGATGTTAGATCTTCCAAAGCACGAATATGCACCAATGCTGAATCGACAAGTGTTGTTAAATTTCGAGTATGTTCGACTTTCGTGACATTGTGCAGATTAAAAAGACTTTTAATGTGTGATTGTGCAATGAGGTGGTTCTGTCCATAACGTCTTTCAAGTAGTTGAATGGCTCTTAAATAGTTAGTTCCAGTAACTGAAAGACCTGCGATGATTCTTGCAGCAGCTCCCTCGAGATAGTATTGACTGAAACGTCAATCGTAGCAGAGAGAACCGCCCATACCGCAACAACTATACTTCACAACGAAGAGAAGGTACCTCTCCGGGGTATAGACAACCCAATTACCCAGCCTATCGAACAGAGCGACTTCAGTACAGCAACGGACCGATACATTACAATCAACCAAACTTTCAACAACACAACAATCAACAAGTGTATCATCAAAATCCGGGTTATCCTCAACATCACCCACAGCCACGACAAAACCAGCCACACACCCCTGACACCCTTGGGACTAAGATTATTATCTGCTACTTACTGCTACTAAGTGCATTAAAAGAGGACAGATTGCACGAGAATGTTGGACAGATATGGCACGTATCAACAATCCGAACCACCGTCCAATGCAGTAAACACGATATCCTTACCAAAAAATTCCCCAAACAATAATTTAGAATCTGCGATACCCAAACTAATACGTATATCCGTTTGAATTTTTGGAAAAGAAATTAACGCTTTAGTAGACACAGACACAGCCGCAGCCAGTTTAATTTCAGACAGCATATTTTTTACCCTAAAGAAGAGAGAAGAAATTAAAGAAATTACAGACATCCTCCACTATTCAGAACGGTGTCAGGACAAATACTAAAATCAATAGGGAAATTTTAATTTTCAATTATCATTAACGACAATCACGTTATTAATCATCATTTTTTTATCATGGAAAACTTAAGTGAAACTTGCATTTTGGGGTTAGACTTTTTAGTGAACAACAATTTAAAAATTAATACCGGAAACAGACAGATCAACTACGACCATTTTGGGGTAGAACACAGCTTTGGAAAAAACATACACCCAATATACAGCCTCACATTTGGCAAAGCAGGCATCCACATCCCACTTCTCCCAGACCGTTCATCAGAAAATAACGACAACAATGATCTTACAGAAGCAGATTACCGTAGCCTCGAATCTTTCACCCAATCAGACAATAACAAGAAATCCAAGCGAATTAAAAAAACTCAAGAAAGTGAAACGACTAGCATCTCTGACGAAATCCGCATTAAAATCGAAATTTTATTGAAAAAACACGAGGCCCTATTCGCAGAAAAAGAATCAGATTTGGGTTTAGCGACTGATGTGAAACATTCCATTAACATAGGACATAACGCCCCAATTACTCAGCGATTGCGCAGGACACCAGAAGCATTAAAACTTATTGTCAAAACAAAAATTGAAGTAATGTTAAGTAACAAAATCATTAGAGAAAGTCATAGCCCATTTGCAGCAGCAATTGTAGAGGTACCCAAAAAAAGATGGAGAAATGCGTATGTGTATTGATTATAGGGCACTAAACAAAATAACCATAAAAGACAAATACCCATTACAGTAGTGGTCCACAAAGTGGGAGGCCTGCAAAGTGGGAATTCCTGCAAAGTGGGAAGGGGCGGTGCTTGCACGGAAATGAGCCCTCAGGGTCTGCCTAACGCCAACGAAGCGTGGTAGGTTTGAAACTACGCAATGTTTTGTTTCATGCCGCCGGAGCTTGCTTAGATAGCTTAACAACTATAACAATTTCTGGTTAAAAAATGTTTCTAGAAATACATGAAATATTTTGGAGAAAATATCCCTATTTTACGAATTTAGTCAGTTTGTTTTAGTCTTTGTACCTAGTCAGTTCTTTCATTCCTAGTGTTTAGAAAAAATGCCAAAAAGCGTGCAAAAAGAAAATAAGGGATGTGATAGTTTTAAAAACCGAAAGCTTCATCAACGTATTTCGTTAGGCGATCAACTAAAAGTTATCGAGCAGATTGAGAATGGTAAGTCGCAGGCAGATGTAGCGCGCGAGTTCGGTCTTTCGAAATCGTCTGTTGCAAGGATGAAGAGTAATAGTGAAAAGTTGAAGAATATTAAAGCAGATCGTTCCTTGACATTGAAGTCTAAAGTCTCCGCAACAAAAGCGAAGTATCCTGAAATCGACCAACAAGTATACGAATGGTTCGTCAACATAACACATCCAACCGGAAGATGCAAACCTCTGCCTGTCTCGCGTGCCATTCTTCAATCTCGTGCGAAACGTGTTGCAGCGGATCTAGATATTAAGAATTTTGTAGCGTCTGATGGTTGGTTCCGTAACTGGCGATGGCGGAACGAAATTGGGAAAAGTGTGCGCTTACATGGAGAAGCAGGTGACGTCAACATCGGCGAAGCTGAAAAACTTATGAATGAGATGCGGAAACAACTAGCTGATGGAGGTTATGAAGAAGGTAATATATTTAATATGGATGAAACTGGTTAATTTTTCCGCTGCACGCCAAATAGGAGTTATATTATAGAAGATGGCGACGCGCGCCAAATAGGTAAAGGGACGAAAGCTATGAAAGCTAAGGATAGATTGACCATTGTATTATGCGTCAATGCTACGGGATCATGCAAAATAGATCCCTTATTGATAGGAACAGCAAAAAAGCCCCATTGTTTTCGAGATGCTGCATGTCCGCTGCCTTACACTGATCAACGAAAAGGCTGGGTTGATAAAGAGCGCTACAGGTACTGGTGGACAAATATTTTTTTACCATGTATTCGCAGGTTTACCAATGGGAAAGTAGCCCTGCTTATGGATTCCTGTTCGGGACATGACAAAACATGCATCGACCCAGATGGACAAGTTAATATATTTTTTTTCCCACCCAATACTACATCAATTTATCAGCCCTTAGATCAAGGAATTATTTCAGTCATTAAGACTCGATATAAAACCCGAATGTTGGAAGAACTTATCAATGCGACCGATAATTTTGAAAGCCTGCAAGCTGAAGCAGCGACAGTCGCAAATGGAAGGAAAGGTTTGAAATATGGGCTGCCTGCCCATATTTTAGATGCGGCAATATTAATCAAGTGTTGTTGGGAAGAACTGCCGCAAACAACTATCTCTGGGTGCTGGAAAAGAGCCCGATGTCTACCTACTACAACAACAACTACTACAATAAGTTCTATGCCATCCGCTGACGTAACAGCAGATATTCATCGAGAGATTCAGTCTGATGCCGCCAGTGAAATCTGCAAGCAACTAGAACGTAATAAAATTTTCCGCCATTTCTTCCATTTCACTAACCGAAAGACTGTTTTATAGGACTGGTTGTTCGTGGGCAAATGGCTGATTCATTGGGTCTCTCAACGATAGTCGATGCAAGCACAGAAGAACAGCAAGATATCGTGAAAAGATGGTTATATTTAGAGAGCGATCCTGATATTATTGCCGCAGAAGAGCGGGATATTATATTAGACGCAACGAACGATTCTGCCGCTAAAGGTTCATCAGCCTCATTGTCTGAATCATCTGACAGCTTTCCCGATTTCCGTCAAGGGGTAACACCCATGGATATCTGCTGTGATTCAAATGTTTCGACTTGCACCTCTTCGAATAGAAGAGACATAGATCGAATCATGAGCTCAGCAAAAGATATGCTACAAGTTGCCATAGAATCTGGTAATTTAATGTTAATTGACATCGCCCGTCGGTCGTATCTTCAAATGCGAAGCGAAATTGAAGGTAAATTTAATATAATATTGTAATATTTAGTTTACTACAAGCCCAGTTGATGTTGTAGTAATTATACATCTTGCATGTTTTATAACATAGTGTTATCTAAAATTATGCTTTACTTTTAAAACCTAGATGCATTTATCACTAAGAAACTACATACCCAGAACTATCTCTATCTATATTCATTTGTCGAAGTAACCTAGAAATAATAATTAGTTAGCATGCGGGAGTATTATGTGTTGCATATTAAAAAAGTGTATCGATCTACTGGTCGTGTTTTCGCCAGTAGTGGTACAACAGTGTCTTGTCTGCTTCTTTCGAGAACAGCAACTTACTGTGATTCCACTATTCGTGACTATCCTACAAACTGTTTAGTTAAAATAACTCTTTGTATTTGCTTTTAAAATAATTTTACTTTTATAAATCTGCTAAAGAAGTTTAAAATAGCTACTCTTCATTATGTATTTCGCATTCAATTATACAAAACCTTACGTAAAAAATAAATAATAAAAATTAAAAACTGCAGCCAATACGTACAATCTATTGAATTGGTTCCGCAACTCATCTTTGGAGAAGCGTACATTTTGATAGTACGTACTCGCTGAGCCTAGCCGGGTTGCCTGACCTCATCCATGTATTCTTATGGGGACCCGCAAAGTGGGACAAACCGGCAAAGTGGGAAGAGTCCCCCTTCGCACAACTTGTCCCACTTTGTGGACCGCTACTGTACCAAGAATTGACGAAACCATTGATGCATTGAGCGGATCAGTTTTCTTCTCAACATTGGACTTACTAAGCGGCTACTGGCAGATCGAAATAGAAGAAAGCGATAAACACAAAACCGCCTTCATTTGTGAATTAGAAAATACGAATTTAATAGAATGCCATTTGGATTAACAAATGCACGAAGCACTTTTCAACGAGCAACGAATAACATCTTGAAATCGGTATTGTTTAAATTTGCATTGGTTTATCTGGATGACATCATAGTGGTCAGTAATAATATTACGGAACATGTGACGCATCTGGAGACAGTGTTTAAGCTTCTTAAAGACGCAGGACTAAAGTTAAAAAGAAAGAAATGTGAATTTTTTAAGGAAGAATTAGATTATTTAGGATACATTGTTTCGAAAAAAGGAATAACACCGAGTACGAAAAAGTTAGAAGCAATCATCAAATACCCAGCTCCCAAAAACGTGAAAGAATTGAGCTCATTTTTAGGTCTGGCTAGCTATTACAGAAAATTCATCCGGGCTTTTGCTGATAAAGCCCACCCACTGACAGCGCTAACGAGAAAATCAGCCGAGTGGAAATGTGGAGAGAAACAAAGGGACGCTTTTGTCTGTATCAAGAACTGTCTCATAACTAGGCCTATCCTAAGTTATCCAGATTTCATGCGCGAATTTATCATCTACACAGATGCTTCAGGATACGGAATAGGAGCAGTCTTGGCTCAGATACAGACTCTACCTCAATCAGCGGATTCAGCGGAGTCCGACGTACAGGAACCCCGTGAATCAGACCGCGCGGAAGTCGTCATAGCGTATAGCTCTAAACATCTGAACGACCGCGAGGCCAAGTGGTCAACCACAGAGAAATAGGCTTACGCAATCATCCATGCGATAGAAGTATTTAGAACATATATATACGGACGCAGATTTACGGTATTTACAGACCATAGACCTTTGGAATGGCTAATGAGCAATACAGAACCCGCAGAAAGATTAGCTAGATGGGCACTAAAACTCCAGGGAAGTCACATCAAAGTGCTGATACCCTAATCGTATTCCCATAGTGCCACTAGCACGAGTAGAAACAAGAGCAAGACAAAAGGAAATCATGATGAGAGAGCTAGAAAGTCTTCGGAAGGAAAGGGACAGAGTAAAAGAACAAGTAAAGATTAAATTATTGGAGAAGCAAGAAAACCTTAAGACAGAAAATGAAAGTGAAAGTTAAGAAAGAAAAAGTCTTCAAAAAGATAGCGAAAGTTTTAAGAAGGAAAGTCTTCAGAAGAAAAGCCTAAGTTTAGAAAGAGAAATGGGAAGTGAAAGTGAAAGGTCTTGGAGAGAAGACAGATGACTAGAACAACAGCAAGTCGATCCATAATGCCAAAAACTAATGAAGAAAATACAAGAAGATACTCAGAAAAATAAAAATAGCCGATTCAAGAGCAAATTCATAATCAACGAAAAAGGTCTATTAGCAGATAGGCAAGGAAAACTAGTAGTCCCTACACCATATATCAAAGGGCTCTCACGAGGAAATCATGATCACATGTTAGCAGGACATTTAGGAATAGAAAAACAGTGGCTAGACTTCAAGAGCAATACTTCTTCCCACACATGCGACAAATTGTAACAGAACACATAAAAAATTGCTTAACATGCGCAAAACGCAAAGCTGTGGGAGGAAGTAAAGCACCATTGCAACCTATGCCCCCAGCCGAAAGAGTGTGGGAAAAACTTGCGATGGATATTGTGGGCCCAGTTCAAGACAGCGCAAAGGGACACAGGGGGACACAGGGACACAGATTACGCCAATCGCTTCGTTTTTACAGTACCAATGAGAGATCAAACTGCCCAAACAATTGCTAGAACCTTGGTTAATGATATTTACACCAAATATGGATCCCCAGAAGTCGTTTTAACAGATCAAGGGACTAACTTCCTTTCGAGCCTAATCCAAGAAGTCTGCCAATTATTCAAAATCAAACAAATCAAAACAACAGCATACCATCCCCAAACGGATGGATTAGTGGAACGATTCAACAGAACCCTATGTGACATATTAGCTTGTTATGTAACGGAAGAACCCGACAATTGGGACAACTATCTTTCATTCGTCTTATTCGCTTATAACACAGCGAAATAATCAACATTGCAAAACAATCCATTCTTCCTATTTTTCGGGAGACAAGCAGTACTCCCCAACGACATCAAAATTAACAGACGGTACGAATCGTACGAAGACACCTTGTAATGTACTCACATCAGTGGAAGAGAGCTCAGAAACTAGCGAAGGAACATCTATTTCGGGCCCAGACAAAACATAAAATATATTACGACGCAGGAACAAAAGCAGTCAAATACAACATCAGTGGCTTTGTACTACTGAAAGCCCCACCAACTGCCGGTAAATTCATCAACAGATGGAATGGACCATTCAAAATCACCAGACTTTTCTCAGATCTCAATTACGAGATCCAACACGCCGAGAATAAAAAATTAAAATCGATAGTACAAATCAACCACCTGAAACTATACGGCTCAAGAAACCGAAAAACAGAAGAAAAACCTTGTGCCTTTTATTCCTCTTCGTCTTGCGCGAAAAACACTAAACCGAAAAAAGAAACAGTTCGACTAGGACCAGGAAGAACAAGAAAACACTTCAATAGCAAACAAAAACGGCCTCCTCCTAAAATGCGTATACTACGCGCAACAGGAGCAGAGTCCGTAATGATCATCGGACCAGGAATTCCCCCACCAAGTGCTACCTTCACCATCCCAAATGACCCTGCATACACTAGAATGACAAATCAACGATACAACTTGCGGCAACGCCAAGGAGTATCAAGATTCTAAAAAACCTTCCAAATTTCTTTCTCACAGATGGAAATGATACTATTATTCATCAATTTACTCACCATAATTCCATCAACATATCCCATCTATTCGACCGTATTCGACTGTAAGAACGTCAAGATCAGAGGAATTTTAGATATAGAGGCACCATATTATTGCAACAACAAAGAAGCTGACACAGCACACTTACCCAGAATACAAACTTTATACACCTTAAAAACGACACAGAAACCGGCACCTTCTTGGAAAGGCTGGACATGCAAACAGTAGATAAAAACGAAGAAAATAACAGGGTCATTTTGGATTAGATCTTTCGACACAATATATTCGCAAAAAACTAAACTAATAACCCCACTGGAATGCTGGAAAATGGTGAACGACAAGAAGTGTGGCGATAACAACATGCAGACCGGACCAGCAGGACTGAGTTTTACAGCCACCCCAACAGGCGAAGGGCAATGGTATGCCATAAAACAGTATCACACCCTCAACTGTGTAGCGGAACAAATCACGTTACGGCAGGAAAACCCAGATGACCCCATCGAAAGCCCGTTTGAACCATTAAACACCACCCAGCAGGAAGGACACTTCATTTAAAACCAAAACACAATAGTGTGGGGAGATAGGACAACAAATAACTCACAAACGTTGATTAAAGGAAGCGGATATCTGGAACTTCCAAGAATGCCGGAACACGAAAACACCAGCCGTCTCTATGACACGAATCGACAAATCGAGATATCATTCCTCATAAAACCGGATCGGGACATCACACCACAAGGCTACAAAGTTGTCGGTATATCACTAACATACCTAATTTTTCCAACGGAAACTACAAGAAAACTATATGAGATGTTTAAAAAAACTGTAAATACATGCCTGCAGAATACTCACCTGGATACATCAGTATGCAAGGATTATAGAGAACTCCAATTAGCCAAATGGAGACGATCCATCCAGCAGGAAGTTACATTCTTGTTAAACGCTCCTCTC
The DNA here is from genome assembly GCF_022539665.2 of Daphnia carinata. Taxonomy (NCBI): domain Eukaryota; kingdom Metazoa; phylum Arthropoda; class Branchiopoda; order Diplostraca; family Daphniidae; genus Daphnia; species Daphnia carinata. The sequence continues at coordinate 920,009 of NC_081339.1, forward strand.
GAAGATTCAGACATAGGAAAACGCCTTTACAGCATTTCTTACGCCTGGGGATCAATAAGAATGGGATATCAACAAGCAGTAAAGATCAAAGAAAAAGTACGATTCACCATACATAATGCCACGATACACATAATCTACGCACCTGGAGATACCAATCCATTACCTGCTCACTTTCGCCTCAACAACAACGATCCACTCCCACAAAGATCGGAATTCAAATACATTGTTGATCAAACAATACGATTACAGAACAGCGATTCCTGTGTCAGGGAAGGAGAAGTGGACCGACTGATTGTAGCCAAATGTTCGGAATATTCAACACGATGGATCTTCGATCAACAAAATTATCAATTAATTTCACAAGGATCGCATCTATGTATTACACTAGGACCAATCCAAGATATCATACTGGAAGAATGCAGAAACAACAACGTACAACAACAATGCATCTTCGAACTGTAAACACCAACCCTGAAATCCTCGAAAACTTTCCGGATACAAAATTACCAGAAATGCTAGAAATTCAGCAAGAACAACGAAAGGCAATCACCACCACGATTAATTCACCACTATTCGGAGGAATTTTAAAAACTAATCACGGTAGCGGAAATATAATCTGGGATGTGATTGCCTGGGGATTGTTGAAAAATGGGAAAGAACCGAGTGAGAAATGTCTAACTCACCATGGAGTAAACAAACAAATGACGCTGGAAGAATGTGACGCTGATTGGACAAAATGCCAAGAAGAACTAAGAACACTGGTTAGCAGTAATGACCCATTATTGCGATCACAAACTACAGTTGCTAACTGCAGCAGAACAACAGAACGAGGACAAGCTTTTGAATATACATCTGATTTCACCATCAGACCATTCAACACGAACAACTGTGTAAAAGTCAACACAACAATGCTCGTTCTCCAGGAATGCGCCAACACAAGCTCAATCTGGGGCACATACGAACACACAGGACAACTCATGGCAACAAATAGAACTGGATTATATTCACCTTCATCAGACAGGAAGTTTCTAGCACAGAGAGTAGGACGTGTGAGCCTGGGGCATTGTCACAGCTCCAGTAAAAAAAACAACGCTTTAGCTTTGAATATCGCAACCCACATCAAATAAGGACGCTTTCAGCGACAGCCATTATAGCGCTACACACTCAACAGGTCATTGGACGGGAAAACACTCCCATCTATACCGTCACTAATGCAAAGGGAGATCAACAACCAATCAGAAAAGAACAAAACTTTGGCCACTCCCCCTGCCACGCCCACAACGGAAAAATCCACAACAACGACAAGCGCTACGACGACTACAAAGCCCACAATAAAAAGCAACCTTGGGACCAACGACAAAAACAACGGTAAAAACATTGACAACAATTAAGCCAGCTACAAGCACAGCAGCCAACAAACCGACGATAACACATAAAGCGACAACCAAACCCAGTATGACATCAACATCAACAAAACATTCCATTACTACAAAACCAATAGTCACGTCAACAAGCACTAAACCCACCACTACTACTACTAGATATACGACAACTGCTAAAGTAACTTCAACTTCAACAACCACTACAACTACAAAAATTATGTCAACAACAACAACGGCCACTATGACAAGTTCCACAACAACAGCGACAACACCAACGCATCAGCCAAGCTCGACTACGCCGAGTACGACAACAGTAAGGGAAAGTTCGACGACTCCGCAGTCAACACAGACAGACGAAATGACCCCATTAACAACAACAGAAACAACGTCTACAACAGAAGTAAGTCAAATTCAGGCCATTGAGGAAAACAACATTCAAAAATTACCACCAGCAGAATCCTTGATAATTTCAATGGATCAGAAAACTGAAGATTCACCAATTAATGAATATTTGGAAAGCGGTCTACCGAACAATATTGAAGAGTTCAACGACAAAATTAAATACGAATTAAATAAAATGCACGACCAATATAAAATCAGCATCGAAACGGGACACGAAAACAAGCTTGCAAAAGAAATTCGAGACGTTTATTGTCAACTATCAGTTGACAGAAAATGGCCACATTCCTCAATAAAAGATTCGAAGAGGAAAAGACGCTACTCCACACAAGCGTACGAAGATATCGATACGACATTACCGATCTTTTACTATCCTTCGGAGCGGACCCAGAGATACTGTATCACGGAAAAACAATCGGCCATATCGCAGCTGCCGTAAATGATCTACTATTACTACGAATCCTGAAGCATAGCAACTGTGAATTTACAGCTCGCAACTACAACGGAGAAACTCCCTTAATGTTGGCAATCTCACGCGAAAACCAAGAATGTGCGAAGTTAATATGGACACCAACTAACACCAACATTGTAACACCTGAGGGCAGAACCGTTTTGCATTATCTAGCCATGTATGGTCTCGAAGACCTGGCTACTCAAATTTGTGCAAAAAGAATCATCAACATCACCCAACAAGATGATTCAGGCGAAACCGCCTTACACGTAGCAGTCGGATTCAATCGAATCGACATGATTGAAATATTACTTTTACATGGAGCAGACGCATGGATAAAAAAACTCCCATGGACACACGGCGGGATCAAAACCATGCAGTAAAAGAGCGCAAGCCATCTTTGAAAAATGGAAACAAAAACATAACGGTAACCCCCAGACTAAAACTAGAAGAAAAGAACACCAACAATACAGCCGCGAGGAAAATGAACAAGCCATAATCAACATAGCCGAAATACCGGGCAGAAAGAAAAGCAATAATCAAAGAAGAAAAGAAAGAAGACAATACACCAACAACCTTATTCAAATCACATCAACTCTTTTTCTTAAATTTTAGGTGAAGGAACAAGTTTTATTATTCAACCATAGCAACAACTGTAGTCGGTGACGGAAAATGCAAATTGGAGGACCAATTCTTCTTACCGAAGAGGGGAAGGAATATAAAGAGCCCAAAGGCTATCCAAAGGAAGCCACACCTCATACATCCCTCAAGCGTTTCACAAGTGAAAGTGAAAGTATCTTCTCCCACTTTACCTTCATAATCTGTATCCTTTAGTAGTATAAATACTGCATGATTGTAACATGTAATTCGGAATTGTTTCGGCAATCCACTAACAATACACGAGGTTAAGGAAACTCTACAATTGTTCACTTATCTAAGTGCAGGATTTTCGTGGATAGAATCTCGAAACGCTTCCCACAAGGGTCTCCATTGTTGAATATCCCCATTGAATTTTTTAGTTCGAGCGCTGTTAAATTTCGGGTCAGTAAAGGTGTTGATTCTTGTGGTTATACCGCAGGCAGTTAAGGTGGTTCGATGATTTGATTTGATCGAATTTCTAGCTCTATCATTTCGTCATTTTCGTCATCGTAGCTTTCCTCGTTGACGTAATCATCTGATTCGTCTTCGGATTAAAGTTGTTTATTGATTTCGATAACTTGTTCCTATTTATTTTTTAGTAATGCCCAGTTGATTTCAGTTTTTCTTGGTCACGGGCTTGGATTGTCTTTTCAAGCTCGACAGCAATTGTTTTCCAGACTGTCATCAATGTTGGTCGACGTTTTACGAGTTTTACTTTTGTCCCTGAAGGTTCAATAATATCTTCATTTGATTTGGATGCTGAATCAGTTTTCTTTTGAGACATTTTTTTTTCATAAAATGGTTTAGTAGAATAAACGTTTAATGAGTTGGTGCTTTTTAGTTGAAGCGAAAAGTAACCGTGCTAATGGTAATGGTTCTTCAGGCTCGGTCGTTAATGTTGGTGGAATTTGTATTGGCGAAGGTGAATCTTCCCCCAATCTGATATCAGGAGTTGGCGGGAACTCTAATTCTTCATTGGATTTTAATGGTGTCAATGGAATTGCGTCCGTAGATGATTCAGCTGGAGGGCTTTATTCTTGGCTCTAATCCTATTTTTTTCCCCTTTTGGTGAAGTTTGGAAACCTTTTGGCGGTCCTGAGATTATGGCCAAATGGTAAAGACCTGTAGGTAAATAAATACCTGGTTCTATGTAACCCGGTAACCCGTACACAATTTGTGTCGATCGGACTTACCAATGTGCACTGTAGCCGCGTATGACGATCGGTTCACAGGTACGAACCATTGACAATTATTGCCCGGTTCTTGGTTGCTCAATAAATGAATTCGCTATCGGCTTCGGTTCGAAGGACCAAAGTGTGGAGCTTGAAGGCGATTGGTTCACTGTGATTTCGGTAACGGGTAGCGATTCCACTTACTCAGGCTTTGGCGAACCGTAGGTTGATAGAAATCAACTCAGTTCAAATAAATGACAAAAAAACACAGGAGAAGGCTTTTATTACCATTAATATTAGCAGGATAATATAGCCGAATTTAGTTGTGGTGATCTGGATGACCTGAAGAAGAATGATTATTTAACCTCAAAAACGGCCAGCTTATGTACTAGCGCATTACGTATAGTTACAATACAACGTTTCTTAGTTAGAGGGGCTAACCAGTAAATTCTTGGTATTCGGAGGGGTGAGCGCATGACTCATAGTTATTTGGAATTGTGTTTTAGTTTGGCGCCCCCTCCTGGTAATATCTCGAAACTACATCCTCCCCCGGTTGATCAGGATGATTAGCAATTTTCGGTTGATAATTAAAATCCTGTGGCAATTTTGCAAATGTTTTTCTGTTGATCAGTGGATGGATCATTGACGTCCGGGCCAATATTCGAGGTGTTCTCTGCAACAACTGCGTCGGGTTCGTCTGAGAAAACTTCCAATGGGAATAGATTTTGGATAGGGCGAATAGTTTGACCTGATTCTGATCTCCACTGCACGAACTACTCCGTCTGATTCGGGAAATAATCGTGTAACTATTCCATAAGGCCATAATTGTCGCTGAATATTGGATTCATGTACTAAGACAATTTCACCAACCCGAATGGGGCGTGTGGGGGCGATTTGCAGTGCGAATACGGGATTGTGTTTTTGTTCGGCGCTCCCTCCTGGTAATATCTCGAAACTACAGTGTCTACTGCAGTCACAGTGGTTGGGCCAATCAAATTGCGAGAATCGTGTGCCGCTGGGAACCCGAATGGTCGAGTCAACTTCCCAGAGACCATGTTGCATTGACATCCGATATGTGAATATGATAACGATATTTCGCAGGGCCATCTACCAGTAATAAATAACAACCAAACGCGGATTTCCCACGTAATTTAATAAAAGATATGAAAATCTTAAGGATGTAAGCCAATGACTTAGAGTAATGGATTTTATAGTAAACAAAGCCCTTTGATTGACGATACTTTATTAGTTCATTCTACTAGTTTTGTTACATTTGTTTTTCAAAATTTGCTGAAAATGCAAAATAACAGGAGTTTATTGTGGAATTTCTTTCCTCGGGGGGATAGATATGCTGTAGACCACAAAGTTACATGCAACAAATGTGGTAATACTATTCTGACCAGCGGGAATACCCTACAAGATAACATTTATCAAAAGTATTTGGATGAGGTTGCTGAAAAAGCACTGCCGCATGCCACGCTATCCACTAGGGCTACTGATGCGTGTAACCAAGGTAAACTATGATAAATTACAATATAAAACTTCAACAATATAATTTTTAACAACAATTTTGACAACAAAGATTCGTCGAACGCCGTTCCATCATCAGAAACCAACCACTCACGTCGCAGGGATAATAACTAGGTTGTTCATTATCCAAAAGATGGAGTCTTTATGCAAAGTTTTTTATAAAAATATGGCTGAATTCATCGCCAGAGAAATGCAACCCATTCATGTGGTTGAAAATAATGGTTAATTTTGATACATACGCTATAGATAATCGACGTTTTAAATATTTTTCTTTACAAATTTTTGCATGCTTCAACGATCTACTAGAGTACCTAGATCCTCGCGTTATATTGCCATATAGAACAATTCTGACAAACAATTAGATTCCTAGTGAATTTCAAAGCGCTAGGGCAGGGTTGTTTGAGGAACTTCGGTCCTGCACCCTATGTTTCTTTAACAACCGACTGTTGGTCGCCTCCAGCGAACTGTCCATTTCATCGTGAATGGACAGTTGTAGTCCCGCGCTTTGTCCACAACTTTCCTGACGGGCTTGCACATGGTACGCGAACTGAGGGGAAAATAGGAAAGGGTGGTGTTGGATTGGGGAATTACTAAGAAAGTGGTTTGTGTAGTAAGTGACCACGCGGCCAATATTGTTGTCGCGATCAACAAGCTCACGGAAATGTTTAAGGACAAAGTTAAGACAATTCAATATTTTGAAATGCATAAAAACTGAATTACGATTTAAGTCAAAGAAACAATTGTTATAGCTATGTTTATTTAAATGTAACATTTTTAGGGTAGCAAGAAACTATAAACATCTAAATAACGATGTTTCTTTTATCAAGCCTTTGTAATCATATTCCCTGTGTTGCCCACAACCTTCATCTCGCTGTAATGAGACCATTAATTCCCCCATTGTATCCTACGCTATGAAGCAGTGTAGAGAAATCGTCACCTACTTCCATTCTAGCCATTCAGCAGTTGATGCTCTCAAGAAACATTGCTCAAACAATGGTGGCCTTAATGGACGTCAGCTGCAGCAAGATGTCGTTACAAGGTGGAACAGCCAGTTTATTATGAAAAAAGCATGTTGGATCTCGAAATACCCAGAAGTACAGCCATTGGCGACCTCCACCGAATGGATTTAGCTTCCGAAGTTGAGCAGTTGGACCTTCTGGAAGAAACTAGCAAGGTGCTTAGTCCATGTGAAAAAGTAACCGGAGAGCTTTCCTCACAAAGATATCCTTCATCATTAAAGGTAAAACTACTAGAAACATAACGAGAAAAATTAAAGCCGATATTTATTTTAACAACGTCACCCAAGTTCAAAGGACTCCTTATCTTCAGAGATCGGCTGAGGAGGAACATTAAGCATTGCTCTTATAATTGATAACAAACTAACCCGGACACAAGGCTCAGAACGGCCATTTGTTTCATCGGCTACTTTTATTGATGCAAGGGATACAAAATAACAATTTTAAAGTTACATTAGCTTCATATTAAAAATTTTTATTGGAAGATTCAAAGGCATGTGCCATATGGACATTTCCCGGGCGGAGAAACACCTTGAGAATCTTCTGTTCGGCAGTTCTCATGACGTGGAAGAACAGCCACCTACGCCAGCTACATCATCTACCAGCAACCGAACTTCTTTGTGTGTGAATCACGACCAGCGAGTTGTACGAATCAACGAAATAAGCAGTCGGCCAAGCACTAACTCCAGATCTAATGCTATGAATCTCATAGAGAATATAAACTGCTCCCAATGATCGCCGGAAACGAGGATCCCTCTTCAGTAGTGGAGATCAAAAGCTGACCATTGCCTGTTAACAAATTTGATTCCTTTAATTGAAAAATTCACTGTGCACGTGCTACATCGGTGCTTTCGGAACAAGTCTTTTCCCACGTTTCGGACCGTATATCTTCCAATGGTAGTCGGATTTCTGGTAGCACAGTTGAAATGCTCCTCTTCCTCAACAGATAAAATTTCTTTGAGGATTAAACCCCTTTTTCTTGTATTGTTTCGTGAAATACAGTTGAAGCAAACTATCAGCTCTTATTTTTTTAAATATTTTAACTCCCTAAGAAGTTGAGGATATGTTAGAAGCAAATAAAAAACATTTCAACCTTTATTCCCCTCCAACCTCCTACTTTTTTCTTGAACCCCAACTGCTTAACCCGTTTACCTCCTTACATCCTCAATGTCTTCTGTTGCTATCTACTGGAATTACTTCTTCACACAATTTTTCAAGGAATTAGCAGTAGCGAAGTAATAAAAAGCTGGTTTCGAACCTGTGCCTTCCTTGCATATTGCAGCCGCTCTAACCACTTATCCGTAGAAAGTTATAATATTGCCCCCTATCAACGTATAGCTAAGTTACTTAGTAGTTTAGGGGGGTTATGTTAGAATATGGGAAAATGCGGAAAAAAATGCGATAGACGTTACAGTGGATGCGAGACATGAATGAGCTCGTGTCCTTACATCGCTAAGGGGTTAGACAAATTGCCGTTAGGCAAAACCAAAAATTTTTACAAATCTACTACAAATTGTATTTGCACTGGGCTACGGGAGACAGACTTCGGGATGGGAAGTCTCGTCTCCATGGTAACTAATTTAATGAATCATAGCATACGCTCCTTTTTCAAAATCTTTGTTTTTATGCGTTAAATTAGTATAAAAACGGGGATTGAACTATAGAACTGACACAGTTCATTAGTTATTCATCAGTTCATTAACTATTGTGGAAAGAAGGTCTGTGGTATCGTTCGGCCTAGCCGTGTACTCAATAAATCAAATTTCCCGAAAATTAATTGTTTGCGCTATTTTCGCGAAACATTTATATGAACTGTATCAGTTTTATAATCGAACCCCCGTTTTTATACTAATAAATAAAAAAATAAAAAGAATTAAATTTTGATCATTTAACGCATAAGAACAAATATTAAAAAAAAGGCGCGTATGCCATGATTCGTTAAATTTCTTACCATGGAAACGAGACTTCCCATCCCAAAGTCTGTCTCCCGTAGCCTAGTGCAAATACATTTTGTAACAGATTTGTAAAAATTTTTGGCTTTCCTTAACGGCAATTTGTCTCACCTCTTAGCGATTCAAGACACTAGCTAATTCATGTCTCGTTTCTATGGTAACGTCTACTGCATTTTTTCCCGCATTTTCCCATATTCTAACTTAACCCCCCTAAACTAGTAAATAACTTAGCTATACGTTAGGGGGCATTTTTTTTTAAGGGGGGTAGTCGGATTTTTTTGGAACATACTGTACCTTAGAATAATAGCTGACGAGCAGACATTATTGGGTTCAAACCGTTATACAGCACAAAACCCAAAAATAACTGCAAGGGTATTTTATATGACTGCAAATTGAGAAAATTTATCGGAGAACCGATAATTATAATAGAAAATAGTTTGTCTGAAGAATAGATACTCCTGGGGATTAGACAGGTAATTATCGAAGAGGCTTAGGTCACCATTTTTACATGTTTTCGATGTGTCCTTAGCCTCATTGTTGGTGGTATTTAGACTTTTTATGAAAACAAGAAATTTGATATTGCTTTAGAAAATGCATGTACAATGCACTAATAATAAAATAACTAGCTGTTGTAAAGAATCTACTCAAAAGTTTTTTCTTTTGTTCGTTGGATCGCAGATTTTTTGGCAACCTGGATCTCTATCCCTTGGCAAACGCATATATTTGGATGTTGTTCGGATTTTCTACGATTTATCTTGTTGGTTTTTAAAGATCGACGATTTATTGTGCGATGTATCAAAACATCCTGGTCATTTATATGCAAAATTATAGTTAGTTTACATTAACAACAAGTTTTGTTTACATAAATGGATACTCTGCAAAATTCACGAGAATATCCCCAAAACAATTCGTTTGATCAAAAATATTATCATGGTAATCAGCAATTTATTACGTTCGCAAACAAATTACTCGCTGTGGCCCACAAGCAGGAACTTCGCCAAATGGATGATCGAATTCTTGATCTGAAAACCCGACTTTTCAAGGCAGATTGCCCGCTCCTTTGCAAAGAATGCTGTTGTAGCAGGAAGACTGGACATTTTAAAAAATATGCACCTAATCTGCATACTAATCCGAAAAGGCTGTAAGCATCCTGATCGCAAGCGGATTGATCAGCACCAGTGATTTTCACTGGAATGCAGCAATATCCACGTAAAATTAGCATTTCTTCCCGACACGGCGTTTTAATTGACGCCGTATCATACATTCTTCATCAGAACCAGTTCAGTGATGTGCCGTTAAATCCCACAATATCAAAGTTGTAATGACCACAGATACCCTTATCGGAACAACTTAACGAGGCCGGGGCTCGAAAGATGTATTCCTGAAGAAACCAAAAGTGCAGTTTAAAACAGATAACAGAAAGAAGCTACCCACAGACTCTTCTATTGAACGGAACGGGTAGTCATATGAGAGGGAAAACGCTGGAAGGTAACACCAAGATGGTCATGAACATTTCCGTGACCTATAGAAACGGAAGGGTTTGTGGGGCTAACTAACTGCCCCATAGGTGCCTATCGAAGATTAAGTGGATACATTTACTTCGTCCTTATGAAGTTAAAGAAGTTAAGAAGAAAAAGAAGTTCAGTCGATGGACGTGGCACGAAGAAGTTATTAGCACGCGAATGCCTTCTGAAGCCTAGTGACAATATCACCTCTTCGAAACTAGCAGATATATCCTTACGAAAATATACGTATTTTCTTATAAACAATATTTTTGACCGGTTTTGTAACAAAAACATTTAACAAAACAGAATAATTCGCACTGCTGCATGTAGAGCTGAAGAACCTCATGGTAGAATGCCCTTGGTAGCCGGTGAAATAGGATTGAAACGAAATAGGACTGGAGAAATAGGATTGAAAATTTCCAGTCCTATTTCTACCAGTCCTATTTTGTTTCCGTTCTATTTCACCGCCAATCTTGCCCTTTTATCTTGTGAAATAAATCTTCACATGGAATGTCCCTCCATTTGGGTTGTGATTTTGCGCTTTCATTCGCTGATTCCTCCATGGTACAATACGCATTCGTCTACCATATGGTATAAAATCTCCCACTCCTCTACTAGCCAAGAGTAAACCCTACTATTTCTCTATGTTTTGGTTCTACTATGTATGGTGGTAGAAACTACGACTACGAAACTACAAACTCTATATCATCTTAACTTTTATGATGTATTCTTTACATTAATAATCGAATCATTTGTAGTTCAGGAAATTGGAGTGCTTGTAAATGAAATTCAATTTACAGGCAGAACTCCCCAATTATTGGTACGGCGGTGATAAACTTATCGTAGTAGGCGCTCGAGTGTTAATCCCTCTATACCTTGGCGCGATATACAGCGAAACGTAATCATGATTTACCGAGGGGAATCAAAAATCCACCAGCGAGTCCGACAGACTATGTACTGGCAGCAGTGTTCGGCAAATCACTTGAAAAATGATTTTTAAATCAAATCATTTTTTTTAAATCGCTCAAAATCAAATAAAAAATCAATCATTTTTCGAGAATTTTTTTCAAATTAAATCAAAATCAAATCAAAATCAAATCTTTTATTTGTATAGAAGAAGTAGCGAATAAATTAGCAGAAAAACTTTGAATTTGCAAATTTCCTAGAGTTTTTTGGCTATTTTCAGCAAAATCATGTACTCTAATAATTTGTCTCTCAGCCGGCTTCTTCTTGCGGACCAATGAAGCAATGCTGAAGAGACGTTCTACAGGGGCGCTGGAAGGTACAGCAGTATTGTACTTAATAAAATAGATTTAATTAATGGTTGTCTGTCTAACATTGACAAACTAGTGTCTTTGTCAGACAAATATAGATCTCATCTTTGGTTGGGGAGGTCTCATCATCAGTAAAGCTATAGGGATCGTTATTTGTGGAGGAAGAAGCAGAAGGGACAACACGTTTAGAAAAACTATTCTAAGTCTAGAATTTAATCTACTGCGGGCGTGTTCCCTATCATCTTTAGATGACATCCAGGTAAACTTGAATTTAGGATGGGAGACGGATGCCAATATGTAGTCATCCTTAGTGAAAAGAGCACCAAATCTAAAGTAGGCAATACATTACATGGTCAGTAGGCTACTAATTAACAATACTAGTTACCTTTGCTCAAGTTTTTCAAGTAATTTGTCGCGGATTAAATTGCCCTTTTCGAGCACTAAACCTTCAAGCTTTACTCGTATTTTGGTTCATGTCGGCAAAACATGGCCCAAGAAACAGTTGTCCTCACCCTGAAGAAGATCCAAATAAATTGAAATAGGCTGCATTATTGCAACATATTCAAATGGGTATTCAAGATCTTCTTCGTTTATAGATGGGATGGTCAAGGTTTAGTACCACAGCCAAAGAACCAAACAAAGAATTCCACCTCGTTGGGCAAGAAGTTGGGAGTTAACGACCTATATGGTGGCAAACCGAACGATTTCAAGAGATGAAAATTAAACTCTGTTATATGATTGTGACATAATAATTGTACCTAGTATTTCTTTTGCCAGATCGAAAGCTTTGGTACTTCTGCCACACACAAGCTGCGCAACGAATATGAGCAGGTAGCCAAATGCTTCGGTCTTCATCGTCGTCACAGACAGTAGAACTTAGAACCTCATAAGAATCAATTTCTTCAATATTGTCATTCACCGACACGCCATCAGTGGTCGCCAAATCATCAACGATTTAAATCAAAAATTATTTAAATCATGATTTAAATCGAATTTTTATGATTTTGATTTTGATTTAAAAATCATTTTAAAAATGGGGATTTTGATGATGATTTTATCTTTTACACAAATCGATTCCAAATCAAAATCAACTTCATTTAGAATTTAAAACTTTGGTGGTTCCTTCATCTTCCCAAGGACAGAACCTCTTAAAAGAAATGCCGAAATAGTAGCCTGAAAATCTTTTTTAACATTTTCCAAATAATTTTTAGGTTTACTTTAAGTACAGGCCCATTAGCCATTGTTCTTATTCCCTTTTGACAGGATTATAACAAAACGCAGTGTTTATAGTAAAGTATCTAGTGCCGAAGTGTTTGTGAGGATAAGAAAAACATGGCTTCAAACGAGTCGTTAGATGAAATCGATTTTGAGGACAATTATGTTGTTGAATTAGATCATAGTTTGACTCAAAAGTCTTTCTTGTGGTACATGGTGGGTATTTTTGCCCTGTTTGTTTTTCCAAAAGATTTAACTGATTTAACTCCACCTTACAACCAAAACATTCGTGGGAAGTGTGGATTGTGTAAGAAATTGATTTCTGTGCGTCGAGATACAAATACCAATTTTTCCAGACACTACGATCAGGTCCAAAATGTCCACAAATAACGATCCCTATAGCTTTAATGATGATGAGACGTCCCCAACTAAAGATGAGATAGATCTATATTTGTCTGACAAAGACACTAGTTTGTCAATGTTAGACAGACAACCATTAATTAAATCTATTTCTATTAAGTACAATATTGCTGTACTTTCCAGTGCCCCTGTAAAACGTCTCTTCAGCATTGCTTCATTGGTGTTAACCGCAACAAGAAGCCAGGTAAGAGACAAATTATTAGAGTACATGATTTTGCTGAAAATAGCAAAGAAACCCTAGGAAATTTACAAATTCAAAGGGTTTTCTGCTTATCTATTCGCTACTTCTTCCATATAAATAAAACATTTTGATTGGATATTGATTTAATTTGAAAAAAATTCTAGAAAAATTATTGATTTTTTATTTGATTTTTAGCGATTTTTGAAAAAATTATTTGATTTGATTTAAAAATCCTTTTTGAAGTGATTTGCCGAACGCTGATGCTTACCCTCCATTGGTTGCCTGGTGGTAGATGTAGTCTGTTGGGTGGTTGTGATTTACTTCGGCGGTGTTGTGTGGCTTTTCCTGAAACTCTTGCTGGCCATAGTGATCACATAAATTGAGGTTAAAAGGGTTCTTTAGCAGATCGTGAATTACAGCACCAAGTAAATAGTTTCCCGCTGATCCTATGCTTCGTGAAGCAATAATCTTTGAATGAAAAAAAGGTTAAGTTTTTTTTTACTGAAAAGGGATTGATAAATAATTACCCAATCCAGAATTGTCAGTTTAACCTTTTCCTTCTTTGAACCTTGAATCTTGAAATCTTGCTACATTGGTGCTTCAAATGAAAACTGCTGTAAAAGGGAAAAGTTTTCGATAAAAAGCAATACTAATAGATTAGTAATTGAAATTTACATCTAGGATGGACTCGATTGGTTTCACAGGCAGTTCAGGCCGAATACCGTCGCTCTCGTAATCTCGCCTAGGAAAGGTTGGGTGAGAAGGAGAGACTGGAATCAGAAGCAACGGCTTTCCAGAGTTGACCGCGCCGTCTTTGGCGTGGTGGGGCAACAGGTGGAGTACCAGGAGGAGACCTAACTACAAAAGTCAATAGGAAAAAGGGAGAAATTAAATTTTCTAATGGAGAAAGGCGACGAGTTGGTGTGATTATAAGGAATGAGTGTGCTTCTTAACGAATACTACAGTATCGCAGCGAGAACAACGCTTATGAGATGGAGCCATGGTAGCAGCGCAAGACTATCAAAGATTATTACCTTTTGAGGAACAACATTTCTATTTATACTGGTCATTTTGTTTGAAGGAGGAGCCAATGCGCTACTTTCATAACCAATCCACTGAATTGTTTCTCTGTTGCTAACCGCGTAATCTCATAATATACTTAAAGGAAAACTCTAAGCTGAGGTATTTCCTCAGCCGGGCATACTTCTAAAATTGAACCTTAAGCCAAAAATGATGGGTAGTTTATCGCCGCTTCATCAGGCACCTCCAGACGATCCAAATTTCATCTGTACTAATAATTCGCGACTCATTCGTAGCCAAACACGATCATTCCTAACTCATTTATGGCCCACCCATCACTCTTCCATAAATCATTTAATGCTGATATCTAAAACATTGTAGCGCCAACGGACTTTGTCGCCTATCGCGTGATGATAGACGATCCACAAGTCAGACGTCGGCTAACGTTGGCGCTCTTGCCAGATGTCGGGAGCCTTAAACGTCCGACTCTGACAAGTAATAGTAGTAGTGATTCGGTAGTCAGAAGGTAGTCGGTCAGGTTGTAGCCTGTTGTTTAGTGTACTGTATCTTATGAGGGCATCAATACACCTTCCCCAGTGAAGCAGTTACAATATTAATCTGATGTATAGTAACTTTTTCCTGGCAACGAATGTAATTATTAAAATCGCAATTCTTAAAGTAAAGAAAAATTATTTGGCATGCCGGTGTGGTTCAAGCCAAGGCTTTTCAGTTGAAGAAAGATCAAAAATAAACAAATACTTCGACTGCGACTGCAGGCGATATCAAAATTTACAATTGCTTCTTCGTGGCGGCCAAGTCCTTTAAAGTAACCGCTTTTTATATTAAGTATTTTCCGTTTGAATTCCATTCAATGAAACGAACACCGAATGGAAGTCTGTAAATGCCAAAATCCACGTTTTTTGCCTTGTCCCATAACTGGATCTTGGGATGGAAAAAACGCAACCAAATAATGTCGAGCAGCTTTAGATAATGAAGAAAAAAACGAAAAACACATATTTTTGGGTCAAACCTTGAGTGTGTAAAAGTATCGGACTGACTCGTTTATTCCTCGGGGCCACCACAAATTTGGATTATTAATGCTGATATCGCCGTTGAGCCCCTTGGCCTGAGCAACGAGCTGGTCCTGTACATAACGAATTTCTGCAACGACTGAGTAAGGGGCAAGCTTCGAGCCTCCAAGCTCAACCTAGTAGAATATGACGTCAAGAGAGTCCGCAATACCTGTGATGCTGATGGTTATATGGTCTACATAAGTTTTTGGGGTTGCAGATAACAGGATAGGACGGTGAAAACCGAAAAGATTGAAAAAATCTTCGGTTCGTTGATCTGCAAATAACGAATGAAAAAAGTCGACCTAAATTCAGCTACGGCACGATGACTTATTCATTAGCAAAATAATATTGTTCCTCATAATAGCCTCGCAAAAGGAAAAATAAAAAGGGCATAGGTGGTTTAGTAACCTAGAAATTTATTAAATCGTACGCCTGTTAACGTGTTACCTGCGGGCTAACGTTAAGAGTCGTTGTGGTAAACAATTTTCCCTAATACAATAAACGTTTTTGTTCAGAGTCACATCTGCATTTAAACTTTATTCGGTAACTCATTTTTTGGGGGGGGAGGTTCATGGAGGGCGAGTCCCTAAATAAACAGGGTTACGTGTGATCACCAATAAAAACACATTAAAATTATTTACAATACCTCTTAACAGCTACAGCGATTCAGTTTAAGTGTCCAATTTTCAAATTGTCAGTAATTTTTACCTGGAAAGGCAAATAACCTCCCGAGTGATTGGTTACTTCAACATCATTGATCCACTGTAATAAACAATGTTGTTTTTGAAATACATTCCTGTCATAAACCTCTTGATTTAAGTACACTCACCGCTACTGTATAATAATTGACACTGCCATATCTAATACTGACTTGCTATGTTTTCCTAATTTGGGAAAAATTCTTTTTGATATCAAGCCCAACGATTGGCGGAGAAATGGGACCGGGAATTTAGGACCCACAAATAGGACATGAAGAAATATGATCAGTAGAATTAGGACCATATCTTAAAAGAATTTTTAAAGGGTTCTATTTCTCCATCAGGAAGGGCCTATTTCTCCATGTTAAGAAGCATATCTCTTTGTATTGGTGAGAAGAACCAAACGGCCAATGTGGTTTTCTGCACCAAAAACAGCGTTATCAATTGCATATCTCCTCACTCCATCATAATATTTTTGTTTGAAGTAATACTTGTAACTTTTTTTGCATGATGACATGCGCCATCTATTACTTTATGCAGCTCATTCAGTATAAAAGTTATTCATTTCACACGATATTTGGTTTATAGCCCTTCACATTTTGTTACTGGTGTTTCCATGCCTAGCATCGTCCCCTTTCGCTCATCGTCTGAAATCACACTCCCGTCCCCAACTATTTACCAAGCCCGTGATACTCAACATAAAATATTTCAATCAACAAATTTTCAGACCATAATGCTAACTAAATCAAGTTAAAACAACTTTTTGATATTTCACTACAATAAAAATAACAATGGATCTGAAAAATAATTCATATCCCGTACAAGGATCGAACCTGCGCGCGGGACTTGACTGCTGCGCTAAGTTACGTTGCATCTAACAACTGAACTAATAATCGTTAATAACGGATAAATTCGTGGAGCTCATGAATCACTTCTTCAAGTACCCAATGACTGGAAAACCTGAGAAAGAGAAAATTGTTTATTATGATGCATTCTTATACTGTGAATAGGTATAATTACTTTATTCGCTTGGTAGTGAGACCAGAGCGATCGAGGATCGAGTTCGTCGTTTGGGTTTCATTCTTTCGATGTGCTTTAATCTTGTTATGAAAGAGGAGGTTCTGGGTAATTTTCAAGTCGTCACGAAGTTGCTGGAGTACCATCGTGATTCATTAGAAACCATTCATCACCTCATCATAAGCCTTTCAAGCTGATGTTAGTAAGCTTTTCCCGACAGTGAATGTAATTATCAAGAGTGCAACCATTAAAAACTAGTTCATGATTTGCATACCGGTAAAAAATTCAGTTGCCCAGTTATATTGCGTAGTCTCAAGAAAAAATGGACAAAACATACCATAATGCCTTATAACAACTTGTAACAGTAGTACCAGGAAAATAAAAAAAGACTTCGATATTGTAACGAAAAGCGAACATAGGCTTATGCAACCCATGTAACTTATCTCGTGAACAAACCCCCGGGAGTTACGCCAAAGCATGATTACCAAAAGTCACCGGAAGGTTATCCTTCAATTAACACGGGCATTGATTGACTTTTTCAGACCAGAATAAAAAGCCCAACATGGATGGGTATAAAAGAAGGCCATGCAGCTGAATCGAGAGTTCGTTCTGGGTCAGTTACATGTGACGTAGCAAAGTTGTTAAAGCCTGTTAGATTTTCTCTTACCAAAGTTCCTTTGTTCTCATTCAATTCTAGAGCTTAGCTAAATCACTTAGCGATTCTGTAGACCATATACTATAGATTTGAAATTAACTGGCTTGAAGGTGATCACTCGTTACAATATAAAATTTTGAAATTATCCTTATACAATAGTAAGCTAATGACAACCACGCAAATTGTTTAAATAGGCAACGCCCATATTTAGCGCCAGCCAAGCGTTCCTTTGAAGTTAAAAGACACATTGTTGTTTCTGCATTACTTTTTTACATAATTTTTGTTTATTACACTACAGACTACACTTCTACAACTACTACTACTATACATGACACTGTTACTACAAGGAGTAACTCGATGAGTTTCCCGATTCCCAAATGAGAATTGATCAACTGCCGTTCATAATTAAGTTCTCTATTTTGTAATTAATAAACTGGAACTTGGTTGTCATTAAAAATTTTATTTTGCCTTTATTCTGTTTTTGTTTTCGAATCAATTTCTTTTTGATGGTGGAGGGTGGAGACTGATCTTCTTCGTCCGAGTTATAAGATTATTTTTATTTTGCTATCGTGGAATAAATATTGTGCATCGCTATGATTGGCGTCCACTTCCATTTCCGCTGTCTCCATTGTTTCTAATTTCATTTTTTCCGATTCCTTCGTTTCCACTTCGTTTTCATTTTCTCCAACGTCCGTCGATTGCGCCGAAATCGATTTGCGAAATCGATTCTGGAATTCGAATGGCCTTTCAAGAGGGGGGGGGGGGGGGGGGTACCTATGCTCATCTTTCCAGAGCATCGCTTCATTGGAGTTTTAATGGGTTATCGGTGTACGCCGACAAAGATAAGAATTGTCGGCTATGTCGACTGTATTATTGAAATATTCTTGTACAACTCCTGGGCCTTTGTATTTGGAAGTAAATTTCCTACCACCGCCCTCTTTAACTACTGTAATATCTTATAATACTCTATCTCCGTGTAACCATGTATCGTTTTTCAATTGCACGCTTATTGTATTGCACCCTCTGCCGATTCCATGCTTTTTCACTCTCCTCACGGACGCACTGGAACCTATGACGCAAACGTTCGGTTAGGTTGCCTAAGTAATCAGATGCGGAGGTAAATACTTTGGGAGATGCGTCTAAAAATCGGTAATGGGGTATATTAGGATGTCTACCGTCCAGCAACCATTATGGGTGTCCACGGTCGAAGCGTGGACCGAACTACGATATACACATAAAACATTATCCAGCATGTGTTCCCAATTTGCATGCTTTCCATCTTTTAATTCTTTTTTCAACATTGCTGTTAATGTTCTATTAAACCTTTTTGTCTCTCCGCTACTAGCTGGATTACAAGCAGTTGTTAATCTTGATCAACTTTAGTATCTTGCAAAAATAACGAAATAAGTTCGACGTGAAATTGGTTCCACGCTTGGAAAGAATAACTTTAGGCATACATTGTCTAACTATAGTTGTTTTATATACGCATTCTGCTGTCGTCTAATCTAATCTAATAACTAAAATCTAACTTTTTCCTTGGTTTGTTTGGTTTTCTTTGGTTGAAACTGGCATAATAGGACCCAAAAAGTCCTTACCAATAACCTGAAAGGGGGCCTTTACAATTTCGTGAGGATGCAACACTGTTCTCTACGTTGATGACGTGTTAGCAATGCATACCGCACAGGCTTGGCAATATTCTTTAATATCGCCTCTCATATTTGGCCAATAAAAATGATTTTCAACTTTCAAATAAATTTTGTGAAAAGCTTTATGTCCATCCATTGGTGCATCATGTAATTCTTTGAGCACTAGATAGGCGTAACGATGCAAGCAAACTAATTGATGATTTGTTTCTTTCCGTTCGCTATTGGGGGATGGTTGCTCAGGTCGGTAACTTGTACCGTCGATAATCGTGAAATAATCGATTTCCTTTACCCAATCTGGCTTAGACTGGAGAAAAAATTCCTCAAGCCCTCCATTATCGAAATAATTTCGCTTCATGATAGAAAGATAGTCTTCCAATTGTTTTTCGTAAATTAATTTAATATTACGTTCTGTTTGAATACTTGCTATTTTTAAGCGTAATAAACAATATGCATTTTGGTGAACACGGCCAAATCTATATTTCAATTCGTAATTTGTTGCGGATAGAGGTATAGCCCAAATTCTTATCTTCCATTGCTATCTCTCTGATCTTTAAACCATCGCAAGGGACAATGATCACTAATATCTCAAAAGGTTTATCCAAAAGGTAATGTCGGAAATGTTTAATTGCGTCTATGACCACTAGAGCTTGCTTTTCTGTCGCGTTATATTTTGTTTCTGCTTTCGATAACTTCCTACTGAAATATGCTATTGGGTGCTCGTAGCTATTTTGAATTTGAGACAGCACTGCTCCAATGCCATAATCGCATGCATCGGAGAAAAGTAAAATTCTTTCATTGTAATTGGGATATGCAAAAACTGGTGTTGTAACAAGAAAATTGCACAATTTCTCGAAAGCACTGGTTCCTCGGTTCCCCGTGAAAGTTTCCAAGTGAAATGTTTTCTGCTAAGATGTTTACGAGTTAGTCGAGTTAACGTTTTAGCGATTGATCCAAAATCTTTAATTAATCTTCTGTAATATTCAGATATTACGAGGAATGACCCGTCGTTACCTACCAAAACGGGTGTCTTATAATTAACTATTTTATCGATTTTAGCCGGATCAGGTTTCATACCATCGGTCGATATCACATGATCTAGATATTTTACTGAGCGTTTAATAAACTGGTTTTTCTTAAGTTTTACTTTTGAATTGGCGTTTCTTAATAAGTCAAAAAATTTTCGAATGCCACGTAAATGGTCTTCGAAGTGTCTGAAAACATTATTACATCATCCAAATAAGCTAATGTTTTACGTACTTAAACGTCGCTCAGTACATAAATCATAAGTCGTTGCGTAGCAGCAGGCTTGCCGTTTCGCTTAAATTTTTAAACGGGTGCGCCGCACCACTCAAAGACAGTTGAGCGTGAGCGATGAACCGCTCAATTGCTAGTTAAGAGGTGCGGCGCTCAAAATTTGCGCTATCGAACATTTTGCCTTGTGCCGTCTGCTGTCTGCTATATATACGACGGTTGCCTAGGGAACGATACTTGCTTCTGCATGACTTGCAGTGTTTGAAAGCGTCGGCTGCAATAATTTATAAATAGTTATGGTGTCGACCGTTAGGTGGCGCTATTTTCCGTGATATTTCACTTTTTGAACGGGTACTCATCGCACACTTTTTTTGAGCGTAGCGGTAATCACGCTCAAATGCCGTTAAGCGGTTCGGCCGCTTAAAAATTTAAGCGGAGCGGAAATTCGCTCAAATTTTGTGCGCGCTTACGGCAAGCCTGCGTAGAAGGTTCATTGCATAGCAAAATGCCATAATTCGTAGAGATTGTTTTCTACTATAAAGGCAGTTTTTAGATAACTGTATCATCTATTTGAATTAACCAATAGCCAGAAGCTAGTTCAGGGATTGTTGAAAATCCTTTCCATATAAATGGTCCATGTAATTTGTATATGTTTCGTCTATTCTCGGCAAAGGAAATGAATCCTTTTCTGTAATACTATTTAATTTCCGGGAATCAACTGAAAACTTACTCAATTTTTCTTCTCTACTAGGCGGAGTGAAACCCATGGGGAATATTGAATTACGTCTGCATGGAGCATTTCCAGTGTTTACCATCAAATAATTTCCTCTGGTTATTTGTTACTCTATATGGGCGTATTCGAATAGGGCCTCACCCTTGTGTATCGGTTGTGTGTTTTATAAGGTTTCTGGTTCCTAATTCCGACTCTTTGAACGAAAACAAGTCATGAAAGTAATTTGGTAAATTGGTGAGGGTGCTTCAAATTTATAATCAACTTCTGGCATTGAAAATGACTCAGCTTCTGTTTTACGCTTTTTTTACAATTGACCTAAAGCAACTTTCCCGACAACTTTATCGACTATTTTGAATTATGCCTAATTTAGTGTTTCTGGGAAATTTGACTTCAGACCGATACCTTTCCAATGAAATCTTCAATATACATGCCTGCTGGCAAATCTTCTGCTAGGGTAAATATCAACGCTGTATTAGGGGGGAAATATGGAAATGAACCTCTTATTTGCGCGGCCATTACTAGCGACGTCTGACGCAATAGCGTCGTCTTTTTGACCGTCTTAACTGTTATGTCTGGTACCCTAGAGATGTCTGATCCCTGCTCGTCTCTCGTTAAGTAAATAGTCTTGGCCTCTCCATCAAGCTGAAATCCGTGTTTCTGGATTGCATCCCATCCATGGATACAGTCCTCAGAAACGCGATTAGTAACAAAAAATTCTTGTTTTGAAACTGATCCGTATCGTAAGGGGAAAGTAACTCTCCCCAGCGTATGTAATTTCTTCTTCCCTACATTATATGATCGAAATCAAGCTGACTGGAGATCACCTGACCTCTAGTGGGCAACTTACTAAATAATACTCCTAGACGCGCCTTTTTCAAACAATGCTTGTTACGGGATCTGAAAGATTTTTAATGCTTGGGATAGATTCATTCTATATAGTTGTTAATTTTGCGACCTGACGGAATTTAAACTGAAGCTCTTTATCGACTGTCCCAAGGTTACAGTTGATATCTCTTGGTTTCCCTGACGCTGAGGGTGGCCTGGAATATTAGGTCTTTAAGAGTTTCTGAACTGAGTACAATTATTAGATTTATGCCCAAATTCACAACAAGAATAACAGACCCGTACGAAAAATATTACATTAAACTAACTAGTAACTAGTTCACCAAAATGCCTGGTTTTTAGTGTGGTTTATAGCAGTGTGATACGCAAAAGCCTTTCCGGTTTCATCCAAACTTACCCTATTTTAGAGTAAACACTCTATACGAAACAAATGTGGAAGGTTATTAAATTTAGTTTTCGAGTTCGTCAGCCGATGACAACCCATCACTTTGTTTTTCGGTTTCCTCAGGTATTAATATTCATGTTGTTGGGACCGTTACCCATGTCGTTTCCACCCCCTCCGTTGTCATCTTCATAAGATATTGGAGAAATTCTCGCATGGGCAGACTTTTTTTCTTGTTTCTTAGCGGCTGTATGACAGGTGCGTAGTTTTGCCCCAACTCCACTGTTTATGGCTTTATCAGTTGGAACAACCTGGTACCATTCTTTTCAATGCCTTCATATGAAATCTAAGAAAGAAATAACACATAACTGTGCAGTAAGGAGCCTTCCAAATAAAAAAAAAACTTATTTTTAAGGGCTTGCATTATTTGTGGTGGAATTTTGGGCTTTGCCTTACTCCCCTTCATATTAGGCCATGGCTTCCCAGACAAACTAAAAGCTAAAATTCACTTTGCTTATAAAATGCATCTAGGACCGTGTTGATCATTAAGTTGAGGTTATGACCAGTATTGGCAGTAGATCCATATGCAACGGCGTTCTTTAGCGCATCTGGATCGATTAATGTATCACCATCAAACTTGACCTGCCTAATAAAAAAAAGGTATAGGAACTATCAGTAAATTTTTATTAATGATTCCAAGACAAAAAGTCTGAAATGTTTTACCAATCGCTTTGTCGGTGTAGCCAGTGGGGACGAATACGGTGTTGAAACAGAATACGAAGGGAAACTATTGAGTTGATAGGCGTATAAACTCACGCTGTCTTTTTTCTGATTCGGTTTTAATGACATCAGGTCGGTCATATCTAAAGGGTAACAGAACGATATTAGCCGATTCCTTTGAACAGTAATTGTACAAAACTCATTTTGGATAAGAACACTTGGAACAAGTTGATCGGCATGCAATTTTTCAAGCGTTTGTGTTAAGCTGGATGCCCCGTAACTTTTTCTTTGCAAAGTTTTTCGAGTGTGCTCAATTGTTCTTCGAGTTCCATGATTTGTCCACTGAGAATTTTTCGCTCTTCTTCCTTCTCATTTTCTAGTCGAAACACTTTCTTCTTTAAGTCCTGGTTTTCCTTTAGGAAGCAAACAAATAATTATTTCAATATATTTTATTTCGGATACATTATTGTTGAATAGTTACCTGTACTTATCGACGTTTAAGGCTAATTGCATCGTCCTTTTGTAGTGATGAACCGGTATGTTGATCGCCATCACAATTTTCATTTAGAGCTCTTGTATTAGACATTTTCTCTGCTTGATTAAAATTATGTTGGCGACGACTTTGACTAGTTTTATTACTAGGATCATCCTTCCGAGCAGTTGGGCTGGCAGACAAAGGCTTCGATTTACTAGCAATACTAGCAGGATTATTGCTACTATTCGTAGAAGACGTAGCATTGCCTTTGTTACGTTTAAATATATTTGCCTTAAGTTGCTGGGCATCT
Source organism: Daphnia carinata (assembly GCF_022539665.2). Classification (NCBI taxonomy): domain Eukaryota; kingdom Metazoa; phylum Arthropoda; class Branchiopoda; order Diplostraca; family Daphniidae; genus Daphnia; species Daphnia carinata. The sequence goes on from NC_081339.1 coordinate 943,968, forward strand.
TTCGCCGGGAAAGATTTCTTATTTAACAGTTGCAGATGTTTCTTAAGGAAATCTTTATCTTCCGTATAGATATTAAACAAAATGATAATTCAACTATATAATGATGTTACGACAACTTTGAATGTACCTGATAACATGATTGCTCGACAAACTCTAAATTCATCCTCAGGATCCTCGGTTGTATAGTTTCCACACGTTTTGTCATTCCAATTATTTTTACTTCTATTTTGCCATCTGCAAAGAGAAAGGAAAATAATATGAAAGACGTTTGAACTTACGAATTACTTAATGGAAAAAGGTTAAATGCTTACCGAATGGTGAAATGTTGACTCGATGTTATCCAGAAATGCACCATAAGAACACTTTCACTTAAACTTTCTGGAAGAGGAGGTTTATAAATGGTTCCAAGTGTTCCAACACCAGCAACATAATCACTTTCCATGAATTCAAACAAGACTAAAGGAAGTGAAACACTCTTCGAAGACTTTTCCATTTCTGAAAATAACATAAAGATTGCAAAATGTTATTTAAAACAATTAAATTGACAATTGGAAATACCTTTGTGAATCAGAAGACACAATCTTCGTCAAATAAAGATTAAAATACTAAAAACCAAGTGAATGGTGTCTAAAACCCACTATACTCTAAGTATACAGTGCAGTACAAATCCAGTATAAGGCAGAACTGAAAATGTTTTCGCGCCAAATACCGCTGTCGCAAGATTGCATTTTCTTCTCAAAAGTATTGTAAGGAACGGCCAGCCGTACTCTTTATCTTCCCCTCTCGTTCCCACGCATAGAACCCTTTCCCCCCCACTCTCCCACCAACAGGTCATCTACCGATAGCTCTGGCCTTCAAACTTGTCAATTCTTCACATAGGTGTTACATTTACACGCAGAATATTTATTCCCATTGGACACCTAATCCTAAACGACCTTGCTTCTTTGTATAAATGTTGCCCTTTTTCCAGATTACCAAGCAGTCTACTTTTAACTTCCAGTGTGTGTGTTTCAGTCTAATTCCAGCTTCAATTGTCGCCACAAGCAGTGTGTTTTTAAGCTCTGAGTCAGTCCACTTTTAACTTTCAATCAGTCTACTTTCAGTTGCAATCTCTGCCAGTCTGTCTCAGTAAGTCTCGTTTCAGCAACTAATAATTTGGTCATTGTAGAATACTCGACCATCCGTGCAACAATACAACGCATCATCACTATTCCCAATCTAATATTTAAAAGTAAGGAACAGACATTATTCGAACCTTACAGTATGATATGCTTTCAAATACATAATTGTCGTATCAATTATATATAGGCAATTTATTTCTTCCAATGATCTACTAAAACTTATAGTAACTTTGCAATAAAAATTTTGATGTTTCAATATTGATTTAACTTTCTGTCAAAAAGCTTGTAGCAGACTACATTCGAATGTAAACAGTGAGAAAAACATCGAATTTTATTCCAGCGTTCTTATACTTCAAGTTAAGTTCATCACGTTGAATTAAATTTCATATTACATTACTTTATTTCCTAAACATGAGTTCGTAAGAACGAGAAAAAAGCTGGATATTCAAGATGGACTCTCAACAGAATGGGAAAAAGGAAAGCTTCCGAAATAGTTGATAGAATGTTGAATCCTCATTGCAAGACAGCTAAAAATGAGGTCGAAAACTTTTTCTGTCAGAAATCTTCCAAATTTATTTTATATTTCGTTTCATAGACCTTTCCTCTAACCAGTAAGTCTAGCTACAGATATTGGGCATGAGGACAGAGCTACCCTCCGTCCCAAGTACCTAGAGGTTTCGACAGACGTATACCAAAAAACGACAAACCTACCCCGACATACGTAACCCTGCAGAACATGGAAAAACATCTCCCGTTAAAGCTACCCTGACACATGTACCCCATAAAAATTAAAAAACTCCACCGTCACATCTACCCCATTATAAACATACTACAATTACAGCCATCGTATGTACCCTTTTGATCTATTAAGACAGAATACCTACCCGTTCGTTAAAAACTGATCAACACATCTACCCTTTTGATTAACATAGGCCGACATACCTACCACTTTGATGGAAATTGAAAAACACACCAACCCCTTCAATTAAAACAGTACGACATACCTACCTCTTCGTTGGAAACCGGACGACACACCTACCCAGCGATTAATACAGACCGACATACCTAACCCTTTGTTGAAAGCCGATCGACACACCTACCCCTTCGTTTAGTTCAGCCGCTCAAACCTTCCCTTTCGTGTTTAAAAATCTGACTTGCCTGCTCCTACGTTCTATTTAGCCAAACACACCTACCTATTTGTTACCGACTTTTTTATTTATGTATCTAGACTGGCTAAACTCTACCTCGATAAGCAACACCCTTTTTTAATCATCTTTTGTTCTGTAAAGAGATAAGATAATAATACAAGATGATATAACTTTCATGTGAAATACCCTACTGCTTGTATTATTTGATCAGATTTAACAATATTATGATGCTATGAAGAGGGTTACAAAGACAGACTGGAAAGTACAGAATGAAGGAAGTTCCTAGAAAATCCTTATTCAGGCTACTGTCTTCATACTATTATTTGTTATTTTGAAATGACGAATGAAACTACTTATGCCTTTGGTTCGTTTGGGAACAGCGGGAAGGAGAAATGATGCTAACGGGAGAAACGTTGGACATGTTTTTCTGTCGCAGAACGACAATAATTGTGTTACCACGACTACCCAACAAGTAATACTACAAATAATAACTTACAATTCTAACTTGTACAACCATCAGAAAAACGAGCCGAAAAACCAGCCCTTTCTTTACACCCATACTTGCCTACAGCAATTCCGCTGTATTGTCTTCTCTAGTTTATCACCTTGCATTACATACTACCAGTTTACACATTACTGGAACTTTTTAGTTTTAATTATCATTCCTTCACTTATTATCACATCATCTATGATACTATTCTATTACAACTGTAACATTTTTTCTCATGAAATATTTATACATTTTTACTGTAAAATATTATTTTACTGATTGTGATATTTATTCATTCATCTAACATATTCTTTGTGAAAATTATTTTATTCGTAAGAGTCAAAATGAACAGTTTTACTTATGAAACGTTGTTCTTATTTTATTATTCAGCACCAAGTAAAAGTTGTTTTCACATCAAATATGAAAATTTATTGAACAAAAATCCTTAAAATTTATTGAATGGGCGCCCGGCAAAAGCAGCAAATAGGACCGACACGCTCTACACATGTTTCACATAGGGTGTGCCCACACGAAATAAAAGCATTAGCTATGGTATTGATTAGGCACACTCCACAAAGATTGTGTGCAGCAGTGTAAGCAGCAGTTTCTTTTAGATGGTTTTTCTGTAAGTGTAAATGGATAGTAAAATTTTCTTTAGTAATACAAGTTAGAGTTGTAGGTGACACACATCTATTCTATTGTTGAATTTATAATCTAACTTGATATTACTGGCCTACAATTTCAAACACTATAACTGGGGATAACATCTCTTGCTACTTTAGTACGGCTTAAGTGTCAACCGATGAATCTTTGATAACTACCCTCATTACTAGTTGTTATTATACGACTTACCATGACACGATGTTATAGATGATTGTGTCTGTTCCCTTGCCTGATGTATTGGCATGAGACAGCTTGCCTTCACATTTGGATCGTTCTGGTCTGTGTCCTGAAGGTTAGCCAACAAGAGTAGACAAACCTTTTATCTGTTTCTTTTCTTTCAATCAATGATTTTAAAAAATTAGTTAACAAAATGAAAATTGTAAGGAATTGTTGTTCTATAATGCAGCTTCATGCACATTTATAAGTTCCTATTGCCAACAGGGATTGGTCATTGTACTTTAACTCAGTATTCAGGCAGCTACTCATCCACACTATAATCCAAACACTGTTAATTTTAAATTAAGCAGATGAAATAAGTATACTTTTTTATTTCAGCAAGCATGATATGTAAGGCATTTATTATGTTGATCCTTGATTTTTGCTTGAAAACTTTTTGCTTCTTATTTAAACAGTCCGTGAAAATATAGAGCTCGTTCATCTAATATATTGTGTTACATTATATATGTCTTCTAAATTTATTTCTAAGAAATGTTTTTTAAAATGAAACATTCTTTAAATCTGAATTGTGTCGCTGGCTTCTGTTGAACTTCAGGACCCATTGTTGTTCAAAGCAGACGCTAATGACTTGCTACGGCACGTGACTTAAGGGAACGTTGGTGCCATGTTTCAGTAATCACACCTTTTTTGAGCGCCCACTAACCAATCAAAAGCGCTAACATATTTCATGTACGTGAACTTGACTACGGTTTCTTTAATACTTTCAATTCTCATACTTCAATTATACATCAAATACTTTATTCTTATTTTCACCTTTACATTTTTTCCGTAGCGGTTTTTTCAATGTGTAACTATGCTGGTATTTGAATTTACAGTACTAAAATTTCATATGATAACATAAGTATGCAATGCCGAGACTAGTTTTTCTGTAGTGATGTCGATTATTGGTGTTTTCCTTGAATATTACGATACCGATATATCACAAAAGGTTATCGATGTTCTTATGCCAAATGATATATTATTTGAAATTCACATAAAGCCTTGCATTCAAATTCGAACATTAACACGATATGTTGTCACTTTTACGCACTACGCGATGGAATGGGCTACGCATAACGATTTGCATTCGGCAATAATAGGGTATAAGATTCCGCAAAAAAATAGAGTAAAATCAACGTTGAGGGTTTAATAATCGATCAAATCGAAACAAATTGTGTGGAACACTTAATAACACTTGCGGAATGTGCCAATACTTACATTAGTGCCAGTCCCTAAGGAAATACACCTAATAATCGATTAAACCGAAACAAATTGTGTAGACCACTTAAAAACACATAAGCATGTGACATCATACAGACTAGGAACTTTGTAAGTTGTTTCCATCGAAGAGTAGGCTACTAGGTAGTAAACGTGATTATGATACTCTTCCACAAGCCAACCTAGGGTTAAATCCTCGTGCCGGGTACTCGATACCTTGAACTAGGATTGAAGTTTTTCCTTGGCGATCATGGAAACATGATTGGGCGGAATGCAGGCATGGAAAACTCTGGGCGGTCTGGATGGCCGTCTGCTGTTTTCTGGCGCCGGGGGTGGTAGATGGACTTTCGCGCTGATAATGGCCACACAGTCAAGCCGACTAAAACAAAGCTTACCGTGACTAGGTATGGTTTGACGGCAAAGTCTGTTTGTGGACCCCAAATGCAAGGCTTTAACAAAATTCATAGAATTAGGGTACGAGCCATATAGAGAAAAATGGGAAAACATCCTGCCCGTGTTAGGAAAGGCTTCGTTGTGGGTTTCGTTTTTAGATTACATTGTAAACCTATTTTCCAATCCTTACTGACTTTTTCCAAAAAAAATTTGTCCCCAACACCTCCTCTACTTTCTTTGCCCTTTCCACTTCGTATAGGTTATTACTAAGTTAAACCCACATAAAATACAAGAGAAAAAACATTTTTCTATCAGTTTTTCCAGTTCCGCTTAGAGTTTGAGACTTCAGCTTATTTATGGAAACGGGGTAATATGGAATGTATAGAAACAGAAAAATTAGGTCATTAATATTTAATGTTTAGAAGCAATGAATTGCAATTTGGAGACGGTGGCCAGAATAGAAACTTGACAAGAAATTTCGTCATTGAATATTTTGTAATCTACTTCACAGTATTATAAAAATATTGCTGATAGAAATAATCTGATCAAATAGTGCAAACAGTAGGGTAAGCGGAATCATCTTGTTTCCTCATCTTATCTTCTTACGAGCAAAAATAAAATAAAAAAATTGATTTTGCTTATCAGAGGTAGACTGAAGCCAGTCTAAATACATTTTTAAAAAGTCGTATAACAAAGGGGTAGGTGCGTCGGGCACTGTTGAACGAAAGGGTAGGTAAATCGGATATTTAAAACGAAGGGGTAGGAGTGTCGGACTGTTTTTAAAAAAGTGGTAGGTGTGTCGTAGTGTATTAACCGCAGAGGTACGTATGTCGATCAATTTCAAGCGAAGAAGTAGGAATGTCTGACGGTATTAATCGAAAGGGTAGGTATATCGCACTATATTAATCAAAGGGGTAGTTGTGTCGGACTGTTTTATTCGAAGGGGTAGATATGTCGGACTTTATTAATCGGAGAAGTACACATGTCGATCAATGTTCAGTGAAGGGGTAGGCTTGCCGGTCTCAGTTAAACAAATGGGTACATAAGACGGTTTTATAAAAATAAATTATTAACGGGGTACTTGTGACGGAAGCATTGTTTAGCCTTTTTTCATGGCGAGATATATCGGGGTAGGTCTAACGGGAAATGATTTCCGTTTTCTGTAAGGGTAGGTCTGTCGTTTATTGGGGTAGGTCTGTCGAAACCTCTAGGTACTTATGACGGGGGGTACCACTGTCTCTATCCCCAGATATTGCAGGTTGAATCTGAAATATCTGATGACACTGAGACAATATTGCCTGCGGAAAATGTAAATTGTCATCGACAAAGTACAATTCAAGAAGAACTCTGTAGTCTTCCTGTAGTACAAGAAAATTTATACCAAGCTTCTGATACAAAAGCTGCTTCTAGCATCCCACAACTGGAAAAGTCAAAAGACTCTATAGACGATGGAAGTTCTGTAGAAGTAGATAACATAACACAAGAAAACAGCATTGACATGCATCTATATTCAGAAAGTATAATCTTAAAATTGATTTCATTAGTGAATTGTTATGCTAATTTCCAAGCCACTGCTATGTCTACTCTTTTACCTAAGACACCGTTTGTCTAAAGATTTGGAGATGATGCTGTAAGGCAACAGCATCATCTCCAAATCTTGATGTTGGCTACAAAGACAAGCATAAAGAATATAACGAGCCCGCATTACCTACTATCAAGATACAGCCATTTGAAGACAACAATTCAAAAAACATACAACTGTAGCCAGAAAAAATGTAATGCTGAACTTGTGGTAGACTAGAATTAAGTACTGATCGAAAAACAACCATGTGAACAAAAGCATTAAAAAATCGCTCAAGTGACTGCTATATACTTCAACTGGTGATTACCGAACAGATTATTAATTACATTAAAACTTGCCATCATAAGCGACAAGAGCAAGCACGTCTTTCAGATGACCCTAACATTCGCAGCGATGTAAACTCAGGCGGAAATTATAGAAAACTACGAGAAACCGGTATTATCGATAAAAAAAACGATTACTTTGCAGATCAATGCTGATGGGGCTCAGTCGTTAAAATCTAGCAAGTTCGGAATATGGCCTTTGATGGGGATCATCAACGAAGCCAATTACAGGACACGTATATCTTGTATTGTTTTACTAGCCCTATGGTATAAAAATCAGAAGCCCCCAAGAGAAACTCTGCTCAAACAAGCCATTGAAGAACTGAATAAGCTTCAGACACACGGTGTAGATGTGAACGGAATTATCTACAGAGTGCGTGTTTTAATTATTTCGACTGACACTGTCGCTCGCTCACTTGTTCGCAATTCAACTCAGTTTAATGGCGAGTTTGGATGGGGTTTTTGCCTTCATCCTGGCGAAGGAGTGCGAAAAGTAAAATGCAATTTCCGGGTAAATCCGAGGCCTAATTCATACCCCACCTTTAAACCGAGGTTCATGGAACAACATAAAAAGGATCTAGAACTGGTTGGTATGTTGAAGAAGAAGCCAATCGATGGAATAGTCGGCCCTAATCCATTCGAAAAATTGTTTTGTTTTGACCACGTTGTGCCATACATTCCGGAGTATATGCATTCTTGTTACCTAGGTGTTTTCAAGATGTTCATTGTGCTTTGGACTGACAAGAAAAATATGGTGAAAAAATGGTATATAGGTCGCCGTTATTAATGCCCGCCTGTTTCAAGCCAAACCCCCATACGATATTTCCCGCACTATTGATTCACTTAGTGATTTAACCAATTGGAAAGCGTTTCTTTTTCCTATATACATATATACATATTTACATATACATATTTTTGTCCTATATACATATTCTTTGTACGGCATGTTCATGTTGTTACAAGAACGTGTCAATGTGGCCAACGTTTCCAAAGTAGAAGCTCTTTTCCACAAATTTGTTATTGACACAGAAACCCTTTATGCAATCGAACAAATTGGGGTCAATTTCCATTTTTTTTACTCATTTACCAGATAGAGTAATGAAATGGGGATGTTTGTGGGCAACTTCGGCCTACATACCTGAATGGTTTAATGGGGTGTTGGGTAAAAACCTAACCCCCGGTTTCCATGTGTAAAGGGACACAGGCAATTACCGAATAAATGGCCACAATATATCTTATAAATTTGGCAGTCAGCGAGGAAACAATACGGCTGTTGAAAACCGAAAATGTCCCATTGCCTGTCAAAAACCTTTTTAGAGATTTGCTAAATTTATCCCACGATGATTATGTTTGCCAACATGGCAAAGGCAAAATAACTAATTCGGGTTCTGTCAAATTAATTTTATGGATCATTTAGTCGGAAATTGACAGTGAACGAGGAAGTAGCAATAAGAAACAAGTTACGATACCATCCGGAATTAAATCATCTTCGAGAGGTAATAGATTTCAAAGGAATTTTCGATTTTTTACCTCGGTTTCAACTTAATTCAATGGGGTCCATTTTTACTACCACCGAGATTGGAAAATCACCTAAAAGAGTCAATTACTGCACATTGCTTTAAACGGAGATTTTATTACTATTGACATCACAGTTTATCTTGCATCGTTATCCATGACATTCATCATTGCGAAAAAATATGGTTCAGAATCGAAGCATATATTTTTGCCTTCCCTTTTCAACGATATTCATTTCAATCCTATTTGTCGACAAACAACACGTCTTGTAGGGAAATCAAAACATCAGTACGCCTTTGATCCTTAAGAAATGAAAAAAAGTGTGTTTTGGTGATGAATAATGATTTAACAAACACATATCTAGTTAGTGCGATGGTAAATCATTTAGAGAGTGATTAATTCGAATTTTAAACTAAATTTTTTCATTTTCATGTCAATTATGACTAATACTTCTCTTTTGCCAACATTATTAATCTACTTTTGCTTGAAATATGACCTAATGATGAAGTTATAAAATATTGTTTTACCGCTATTTATATGAATTTATAATATGGGCTTATTCATTTTACTTGTAGGTTCGTTATATATTTGATGACGAAAGGTTAATGTAAATCTATTTCATGAAAACAAAAAATGTAAACAAGAAAATAGCATGCCTATAAATTGATGGTAATATTATGTTGTCTGCATACGTTCAAAGAAAAACTGTTTGATTAGCCATAAAAAACGACTAAAAGTAATAATTTTATGCGTAAATAATGGTAATCATTTGTACGTTGTTAATATACGTGTCACGAAGAACCAATCCATTAGCTCAATTTAAAAGCTCATGAATTTCAAACGCACAGTATTAGGACATTTTGCATGCTCACTGTATCACCCTATATTAACATTGAATACACCTATATGTGATGCTGTTTGAATGTAGATATTAAAACTTACTGTCTCACACTATATTCACATTAAATACACGTATATTTGATACTGTTTGAATATACATAATAAAACTGATTCTATAACACTATATTCACATTGAATACACGTATATTTGATGCTGTTTGAATGTCTATCATGAAACTGATTCTATAACACAATATATTCATATTGAATACACGTATATCTAATGCTGTTTGAATGTACATATTGAAACTCACTGTAAAACACTATATTCACATTGAATACATGTATATTTGATGCTGTTTGAATGTAGATAATGAAACTGATTCTATAACACTATATTCACATTGAATACACGTATATTTTGTTAAATATACAAGGATATATGTACGGGGCTTCTGTATTGGTATACAGGTTTCTGAACATTCAGCTAGTTCATGTTCACAACATTTTTATATAGCATGGAGAATAAGTTGTACTTACCACACATATAAGCGGTGAAAGAAAAGGAGTTGAATATCGACTTTGTTACCAAAGAGATTTATTCTAGGCCACTGGCAGGAAAAACGTGACTATGAGGTAGCAGACGATATCTGGATAGAGCAAGGTGAAGGCTAAACACTATCCAAGAAAAAGCTGTAAATAGAATGGAACTTTTCTTCTTGAATCAGCGCCATTTGGTGGACGTTCACAAGGACATGGCTGACAATTCTTCACATATTTGATGCTGTTTGAATGTAGATATTGAAACTCACTGTATCACAACTATATTCACATTGAATACACGCATATTTAATTCTGTTTGAATGTAGATATAGATACTCACTGTATCACACTATATTCACATTGAATACACGTTTATTTGATGCTGTTTGATGCTGTTCGTTCGTTTGGAGGTTTTTTTTTTCCTCCGTTTGTTCCATGACTGGAGGCTCTGCTGGAGTCTCCATACTTGGATCATCCGGCTGTTGGGGATCCACGGAGGTCGTTAGCTCCACTTGCTTGCGTTTCTTACGTGATATTGGGTGTTTGTAATACAATGGCCCTGCGAAATCCACACCCGTGATTTCGAAGGCTTTCGCTTGTTTCAAGCGATTTAGTGGTAGAGGTGCAGCTACTTCTGTAAATGGCGGTGAAGATAGCCTTTGGCACTTGACGCAGGCATGCCAAACTGACTTAGTCTGCTGACGCCCTTTGACAATCCAGAATCGTTCCCTTAGATCGGAGAGAGTTGTTTTCACTCCGGTGTGTTTAAGTGAGATATGCCTGTCCGCGATGAGCAATTTAACAACTGGATGGTGAGCGGGCAGCAGGATTGCAGGTTCAATTTCCCTGTCTCTGAGTGCCAACTCAACCCTTCCAGTCACTGTGATTACCTTGTCTCTTTCATCCCAGACGGGTCGGAGTTTGGCAATTTTCTCCTTGTGGTGTGGTTGCCTATCCTCTTGTAGGTCTTGGAACGTTTTTGGAAATTCTTCTTTTTGGAGCTGCCTGTACATAAGTAGCTCCGCCTTCGTCAGTTCCTCTACTGTTAGATGGTCTACCAGTATTTCCTTTTCGTCTCCTATGTTGATTGGAGTTTTTATCTGCGTTCTGTTGATGGAGCGATCCTTGGAGATGAACCTTAGCATCCAGGCGGTTCGATGAAGTAAGCGGTTCCAAGATGGAATTCGATCCAGCTGCCATTTCATTGAGGTAGCTGGTTCCACGGTAGCCACCGACATGATGACGGTTTTTGCTTTGGCTTCCGCTTCGATCTTTTTGTAGATGCTCGTCCCTCCTGCATCGGGTGTTGCATCCGGCCATTCTTTTTCGTCCTTAAGCCATGGTGGACCATTCCACCATAGCCCTGAGTGTACCAGCGTTGCCGCTGGCGCTCCCCACGAGGCGAGATCTGCAGGATTTTGTATGACCGGGCAGTGCCGCCACCAACTTACTCCAGACAGCTTCCTGATAGCTTCCACTTGGTTCCTAACAAATGGTTTCCATCTGTTAGGATCTCCTCTGATCCACCCAAGTGCTACCAAAGAGTCTGCCCAAAATATGGTTCGCCAAGACTCTATGTGGAGAAAATTTTTCAGTTTTTCTCCTAGCCGTGCGGCTAATAGCGAGCTTAATAGCTCCAGTCGGGTTAGGGTGAATTTTTCTTTGGGAGAGTTGCCACTTTTGTTTTACTGGAGAGAAAGTGAATGCTGGTTCCTTGTTTTTGGCTTAGAGCCTTGCGTAAGCAACGGCTCCGTACGCTGCCTCAGACGCATCACCGAAGACGTGAATTTCTGCTGATTGTATTACTCTTTTTGAGTGGCCTATCCAGCGGGGAATTTTCAATTTGGTAAACTCGTTCAACCCAGTCATGGCAACTATCCATGTTTGTCTTATATCCGGCGGCGCTTCGACGTCCCAGTCAACTTCTGCTTCCCAAAGTTTCTGGTAGATGATTTTTAGCAAAAGTATGGTGGGTGCCAAGAACCCAATGGGGTCGAACACTCTTGCAGATATCCGTAGGATATTTCTTTTGGTGACTAGGTCCCCCAATTCTGTAGCGGCTTCAATAATAGGGTAGAATTGGAACGTATCTGATTCGGTGTCCTACCAAATGCCTAGGACCTTTGGTTGGCCTTCTTCCAGTTTCTGAGTGAAGATTTTTACAATAGGGCTGATAAGCCCCTTTTCACTGAGAAATTTGCGAAGTGTCTTGTCGTTTGTCACCCAGCTTCGTATGTTGAGTTTAGCCTCCTGGAAGATGGCCTTTGTTTCCTGAATCCTGTTTTTGGCTGTGGGGATGCTGTCGGCGCCACCAAGTAATCATCGACGTATATGGTTGTGATCTGGCTCCAATCGCCAGCTGTGATGCTGTGGCAGCATGTAGTTGTTTCGCTGGACTTGGCGGTGTTGACTGCTGTGGCGTCTTCATGGTTTTCGATTTCCATCGGCTGTACGTTTCCGCTGCGCCAACTTGATCCCTGATCAAATCAAGTAGGAATGCGATGTCTGTGATGTCATTCTCTTCAGAGCTCGACCATTCTTTCTACAATTCTGCAGGAAGCAATTTCATTAATTTTGTGCCAAGGAGTCCTCCAAACGATTCTTTTTAAACCCCGAGGGTTTCCAAGGCATTAATATGCGACTGGACTGTGAGCTGCAGTTTTCTCAGCGCCGATACGTCTGCCATTGTCTTAACAGGTGCTAGATTGTCAAACTTACACAAAGGAGTTTGAATAAGAGCCTTTGGTTTAGCGTAGACTCTTTTTAGCTCTGCTATGGCAACGTTGTAGTTTGCTGCGTGAGTTCCAGATTTTCAACGCACAAGTACGCTTTCCCTTTCAAAGATTCTTTAAAGTAGTCGAATTTTTGAACACCCGACATTGTAGACGAGTGAATGGAGGCATTAAAGCTCTTCCAGAATGATGTCCACTCAAGAATATCTCCTTTAAAGTGTTTGATTTGTCTTTGGGGAAGACGTGTCGTTTGTTGAACTGGAGCTGCTGCTGCTGCTACTTGAACTGATGCCTGGTTTTGCGCCATAAGTAGTTGTACTTGTAAGGCGTAGGCTTGCTGTTGTCGGAGGCTTTGATTTGCGAAGAGTTGCTGCTGTTGAGTAAGCAGGTCTTGAACCATTCGGTTTCTGTCCTCGTCTATCTGGCGCTGTTCTTTCCTTTGCATTTCTTGAAATTCCAAGTCTTGTTGTCTTTTATACTCGTCTCGTTTGTTTTTAAAGAAGGCGAGTATACTGCTCATTTCTCCTTCTACTTCTGCTACTGTGGAGTAATCTTGCTCGATTTGCTCCTTGGTAGCGTTCGTAGTTTGCAAGGCCCAGCGTACTTGGTCGCTTGCTTTAATAAATTTTTGATAACGTTGCTTAAGGAGTACTGTATCCGTTGCAATGTCGTTATCTAGTTCCGCCGTCATCGTAAAATCCTTGTATCCCTTAATCTTCTCCATTGTCCTCGTGAGGTGGCCTTTCAGGCCGCTCGTGTTGCTGCAACCGATCGTGACATTTTTGTTTTTTTGCTGAAATTGGAAAGTTAGTATTCTTTGCAATACTCAGCGGGGGATCACTTCTGGATTTCCCTTGAAGAAGTGGAAAAAAAAGGAAAAAAGAAAAACTTGAGAAAGTTTTACTTTGGGTGCTTCCACTAAATTGTCGGTGAATGGAAAGGGAGCAGCGCTGACGCCGTGCTCCAATCAGTAGCCGTATTTTTTTAACTCAACTGGTTGAGCTTTCTCCTCCTTGCTATATCAGAACAATTTTTGAAAGTGGAAGCTTAAATTGTTTGCTCTTAGTTAGCTTTCGGTAACTTTCGAGCGAAAAAAACCGACCTTGTTGTCAGTAATAATAAACTCCACCCGTTCGTTGTCTTGTGTCGATCATCCTCCCCCCCCCCTTCGCCACCGCCTTCTTCCTTAAGACTTTCAATTTTAAAGGAAGAAAAAAGAAGAAAAAGGCATAACAAATTCGACGAGATCTTTAACCTCACAGACACAAACTACAACACTAAGTAGACGCACAGTTCCAACTGCCTTAATGAACTTTCTACGCCTTTTCTGTCTCCCCTACAAGAAATTTATTTTTGTGAAACCCCTTAATTTACCCACGGAGAAAGTCTTTCATTTTCTCTCCCTCCGAACGCTGAGTCGAATCAAAGTCTAATAAATTTCTGTACATACGTCATAAATCGTGCACTAAGAATCTATGAAAGACTCAAAAATCTCTCTCTGACTCTCCTTCTTTAAAAAGAAAATTCTTCCCAACTTCGTCTCCATGAACGTTTACATCTCTCGATTTCTCATCTTCACCTTTAAAAAAAAAGAAAAGCTCTCAGTCGTCTTTTTCTCACTCTCTCTCTCTTTATTTATTCGTCCCCACTTCTAGCAGAGCCTTTTTTCTTCCCCCCAAAAAACTGTCCACGGATTGTATATGATTTCAAAGACGTCATATCTCATGGTAGACTATTATCTCCCCCCTCTAATAGAAGAAGAAGAAGGTTGTTGTTACATTGTCTATTAAGGGATGGCCACATACCAGCGTCTTGTGTTCCAGTCTGTTTGGCACCAACCAGTGAAGGCCCAATCGAAATCTTTTCATTCAATAGAGACAATAGCTAAGAGACCCGGTTCTACCCCGTTGGACGATCGGGGTGGTTTTTTTGTGTTTCATCAGTTTATGCCACCAGTGTTTGCCTGCCAAAAGCCGACGAATTTTGATTGATAGCCGCTCGAACGACAACAATCTGCGTCCATTTTTTAAAATGGAAGAAGCGAATAAAGAAGGAATCAATCGCATACACATCGAAGGGAATAACATTAAATTCTCCTTTTAAAGAGCGGCTCCCCTTCGAATAGTAGGCGGCCACCCTCAAACTTTTATGTCGCACTGATCAATTTTCCAGTTGCACGTTAAACGACGGTTTCACTGCGACAGATGTTACTTTTTTTTCTGGGCTTCTTTGATGTGAATCATGTCGTGTAGCCAGTACAATATAAAAAAAGTGCCGTTATTCCACCGCACGCGCGTACACTCGCATTCAAATAATCCGAAAAACATCTTTAAAAAACGAACCACAACGTGGATTTACTCGTAGGTTTTATCTCATTTTAAAGTTGATTCAAAATTGCATATTTTTGATCGCTTACGTAAAGCGCGTGACAGCAAATTAAAGTTCGTTTTTTTGTATTCATTTCACTGACGCGTCCATTCATGGGGCGGGGACCCAGTTTCAGTTGCTGTCTAAGATTCTCGTCTTACGTCTGTTTGTCCGTGTGTCGACCTTCGAGGTATTTAATGGGTCGCCATCTCGTCTCGAAAGGTCGTAAGACACGGAAGGGAGAGAGATGCGTAAAAGAAAAAAAACATAAGTGAAAGAAGGTCGACGTTATAAGTCTTTTTTCCGCTTCCATTACGTTTCTATACAACGGCCTGAAAGCGCAGACGTGTGTTCATACATATCGCCGTCTGAGTGAATTATGTTTGTTTTTTCCAAAGTTAAAGGATTTTATCTTTTTGAAAAAAAAAAATTGGAGGAAGACCGTGTAAATTTAGGTTGACACTAGACGGCGCTGTGCAACTGGATGTGTGGGGGGGGGGGTAGGGATTTTTCTTTGTGATGTTCCCCTTAGCATTTCCTTCGTTGCGCATGAAATCAGTGTTTAAGTTTTATTGGCATTATAACATTAGCCGCTACTATGGAAGGCATTGACGATACGTGTTTCTTTGATAAACAGCCTTGGTTGATGCTGATGGCTGGAAGCAAGCAATAGCCTATCTCGAGAACTTGCGGGTTCTTGGCTATAAGCTATAATTTGCCAAACGCTAGGAGGAACTTGCGTTGGGAGCTACTCTAAAAGGTTATATACTAAATTATTCGCATTTTTGGTTTTCTTTGCTGGCATTGTCACTCCACTTCAGTTATACGGAGACTGCAGGCAGTGTGAGATATATTCAAAGTTGAGCTACGTCATTGGCTTTTTTAATTCGTGCATCTAAATCTCATTTGAAACGTTAGTGAGAAACTGTGATAGTCGTTCATAGCGAGTGTCAGTTTCCGTCTCAGTAATTACTATTGAATATTGGTGCCCAAGTTTCAGTTGGCCAGAGTGAGAATCGTGAACAGGAAATTTAAACAAGGTGTCATGGGAAGTGTGTTGTTGCTCCCACTGGCATTTTTACTCACGCTCAGTGTGATTTTCTTTTGTGCCAAATTCTCAACGATGTGGCTCGATGGTGAAGACGACCCAAACACCATGCTTGCTGTGAATCAAGCAAATCTGCAAATATTCTAGTACCATAAACTCTTTATCATACTATCGACTGTGTTTTATTGGAGAAAATTTTTTCCGTCGGGACATCGATGAATTGAGAAGTGTCTTTTCAGACTTACCTTTATAGGGGGCTTCATTACCGATCTAATTTCATGTGCCTCTTCGTCGCTTTGGCTTTTTCTCTTTGTCTTCCAACGAAATCAGAAAATGTTTTTCTGAGTGCATTATCTTATCTTATTCTTTAATTAACTTAATTTTTTCTTGATGGCATAATCCACAATGGGTTAAAGTCGATCGTTTTTAGATGACACATTGCCGCCTTGCAATAAGGTATTTTTCGAAATGAAAAACTACCTCAATCCACCCTGCCGTGCAAAACCGCTTGAAATAGAAGACACCGTCAGATGCCTCGATAGACTTTTGTATCGAACGCTAGGCAAAGAAATATTGAGGAACAATCTATGCCATATCATGTGTACTTTATTTTCGTTGGTGACTCCACAATACGTCAACATTTCTTCAACTGCCTTAAGGTAAATTTTGTTAAATGTGGCAATTATTTGTACTGTTGTATCGTACGTATCGTCTAGCAAGCCCCTTCTTACTTCCTTTTTCGAATAGACTAGAATTTTATACCTGTAGCCTTTTTACTTAAAGCCTTCATTTACTAACCTAGTTTTAAAAACTCCCTTAAAAATATAATAAATAACGAAGACATGTCCCGGCACGTCGGCTAAAAATAGATTTCTTTTGGTTGGTCTGAGATTGCCCGAAATGGCCTAAAACCGTCAAACCGATTTTTAACTATCGTCCAAATTCGTTCGATACCGCCCGAATTTGCCCGCCTATTCCTCTCCATTGCGCCCAAAATCGCCCGATACCACCCGATATTGCCGCCTATCCTTTAACACTGTGCTGTATGGCTCTCACAGTCGATGGCTAACATATAAAAAGCCATCGGCAACTCGCAGTAGTTAGTCGTCCCTAGAGAGAGCTATATCGTGTGTACCTCAGCATCCTTCCGAGCCGCTATCTCATCCTCACAATTTGAAGCGTAAGTCCCCTTCTTAGTAATATTCGCTACTTGTCTTAGTTGCCCCTTAGTAGTGTATGCCCAAGTAATCGTTACGTAAGTGTAGGCCTACGTCTCTTACCCATTCATTCGATTGACTACTTGTGGTATTTTAATACACGTTTATTCTGTCAAACACGTATTGTCTTGTGCTTACCTATACGCGACATTGTGTGTAACAACGCCGCGTTTAGTTTTATTTCTCCGTATTGGAGGCAACATGACAACGTCGTGTCCTCCTGTACATCTGGTGGCAGCGGTTTTTGAACTCAATTACAATGTCGTTGTATACAGGTGCTAAGCCTAAGACAAAACGTACCTTTTTCCAAAAAGCTAGCAACTCTGATAACATTTTCACAAAAGTTTTTGATAATCCAAATTCCGCAACCGAATTAACTCAGTTTGAGACTTATATGACCTTCTACCCCTTACCCTTTCGAAAGAGATCTACCCGTTCTACACTCAAATACGTACCCCTGAGTCAAGTAGATAACCCCGAAGCTATCATACGATGCAAACGGATACGTGTCCAGGAACCGATAGAACACACCTATCCTTTGTAGATAAAATTGCTAATTTCTTTTCACCAAAGAAATCGACCAACCAGTCTAATTTAACAATAAGCTGTAAAATTCCACACGGAGAGTATACTAAGATAGAAACCATAGCTACCGAACTAAGCCCTATTGCCCCGACGACACAGACCGCCTCCATTCCTGAATCGCATAGCATATGCGAAACCTCAAAAATCCGTCTAGCAACTGACGAAGCAGGCCAAACACAAAGCAACGTTCCGATAAATACCTCGACCCTAGAAGACACTATCACTGACCGACCAGTCAAGAAGATCAGCATCGGGAACAACGAAACTATCATACCCCATCTCGATTTAGTAGACAATCACACGGACGAAACTGTCAACGGAAGTCTAGCAACAAACAAAAATCCTAACACTCCATACCCTTCTCCTACCGCTTCCGATTCATTCTTCGTTGTTAGTTGATAGCCTTTCAGGTCACCTCCACATTGCACCACCAAATACCAACACACCACCGGCAAATATTCCATCACACACGCTCAACTCTACCATAGAAGTCATTAACAATCCTATACCTTTTTTCACCTTACGTCGGTATCGACGACATCCTTACTGCACTAAGCCAAAGCAGCAACGCTATCGGCGGAGACGAAGAGAGCAACGATATCATCGAATTTCCTCTAAAAACCAAACCAACGCATGGAAAAGTGGACTATTGCGACAAGGATCGTGACATTACACAAACAATACGCCCATCTACTTCGGCAGGAACTACAGCGTATACGCCCAGCATATCCGCAAGTCAGTGCAATTATTAGCTATATAAAAACGACACTAGAGGAAATTCCGTCCGAACAACAAATCCACTCTCTTCGACAGGCCATTCAGCGTGCATACCTGGAGATTTGCGACCAACACTCCCATTTCCCACTTCCACCTCACTTTTCCGATCTATTGCGCAAATTAACCGAAATCATAGGCAGGACAAAACTTGCGGAAGCCCAAAAAGCCGCGCAACAGCAAGCGAACGATCTGATAGCCCTTTTGTGTGCATTTGTGACCGCTGCCTTAATCGAGATCAAATCAATCATCGAATTCATCAAAGTAACGGGTCAATTCGTGCAAACAGCGCAGTCACACACAAAAGTGCTCCGGAAGCAAGCCAGCCCCAAGCACGCGAAACGCCAGGGAACTCACTCTCTTATACAGCCACTCGAAACCCTTGCAACGACTCTGAACACAAAGCATCAGATAGCAATTACGCTATTCTGTACCAGAATCCCACAATTGATCAAACCCTTGTTAAACCTCAGCCGCGTTACAGTTCTTCCGCCGTCAGTAAAGGCCAAAGTTCGATTTCTCGGAATCCAAATACAAACCGTCCAGTTTATTACCCTCCACAGGAAATACAAAACCCTTACACTATCGGGATTGATACTAACAGAGCTCAGCCTCTAACAAAAAACGACACACACACATCGTACCCAAAGGGAGCGGACCATCAGACAACCGAAGGAAAAACAAATGCCTGGGGATACTACGGCGACCACTCACCCATCAAGAAGATCACAGACCAAGAGCAGTTATTCGCAGAAAAAAGGACCCACAATCACATTACCCAGAACCATCAAGAAATGGCATCGCTATCAAACGCTTACCGTAAAACCGAACAACGAAAAGGGCGGGAAGCGGGGGGCGGGAGTCCCGCCGTTCGCTTCGATCGTTGGATCAAACTTTTCGACAACGTCGTTGATATGTCCAACTGGGACAATTCCGAGATAAATAGCATGCTGTCAACTAAAATGTCAGGCGAAGCTTACGACTTATTACAGAACAACTTAGAATCCAGCGATACTTCGAGAATCGATCGTACGAGTACGAAGACATAAAAAACCTCTTCCAAGAAAATTACCACGGTTCCGAAGATATCGACTTTTACCAAAGCCAGTTCGACGAAATTCAACTGAAACCAAAAGAAAATATTTTAAATTACGCCTATAGATTAAAAACTCTCTATAAACGAGCTTATCCCTCTAATTATCAAGAAAAGCCAGAAGAACAAACAACTCAATTAAGACTACTTCGGCAAAAATTCCTGCAAGGACTCGAACCAGAACTGCAAAGCATTGTAAGATACAAAATGGTGTCTAGCTTCGAAGAATTGGTGTCCATCACACAGAAATATCCCAAGCGCGTCCAGTCGGACACAACAGAAAAAGACAAACGAATATTTGTCAACGCAGTGACCAGTACACAAGATGATACAGCGATATTACAAGCAATCGAAAAACAAAGTGACCACATCAACTCAATCGCCTCCACCCTGAACATAGCCACCACGGAGCCCACTCGACAAGAAACAAACAAATCTCCTGATTTAAACAACAAAATAGATCGCCTAACGGATGTCATTACGAATTCCGGCAACCTCATGCGAACAAACCTCCGCCAAGAAAATGGAATCCGCCAACCAATAAGAAGCAACTCCAATTATTCCCCAAACTAATCGAAACAAATCAGTTTCTCAAACCCCGCCCCACGCAATACTTCCACTCGCCAAGGCCAAACAAGCGGATTCCGCCAGCCATTCACAAACGCCTTCGGCCAAGGCGACGAAAATATCCCAGGTTAGCAACCTCCCTAACAAAACAGGTCAATGCAAAATGCCGTAGGGTGCTCCAACTGCGGTCTCACTAACCATAGCATCGAATCTTGCTTTCGGTATTTAAAGAATCAGACAGCACCAGGCACGCCATCTACCTGTTACGTTTGCCAACAGTTGGGCCATATAGCAAAGTTTTGTCCCAATAAGAGAAACTTAATAAGACTAAACGAAACTAATGACTCTATGAATCAGGGAAACAAATAAGGGCCGGCCATAGAGTGGGGTGGACGGAGAATAGGTCAGTAAGCCCCGAAATGTTACCATCAGTCGCAAAAATTACAGCATTCAGTAAATCAGCAGCCCCACGACTTTCCGTGGAAACTCATGATATTCCGTTCAAAGCATTGTTCGATACTGGCGCGGCCAGAAGCCTACTACATATAGATATTTTTAATCAAATAACGTCGGAACATCAACTAAGTTGCTCTGAGTCCGACGTAGAGTTATACGATGTGCACAATAGGAAATTGTTCACGTTAGGGATAGTTTCCCTTTACGGCGCCAATATACTAGACCAAGATTTATCGTCACGAGCGGTATATCTGAAGCATGCATACTGGGTTTGGACGCCGCAGACAGTTTTTTTTTTATGGCCACTCTAAAATTATATTTCTTGCCCGTGACGGACCAGGAAGTTATCAAAAAATCAAGCAGGAAGGTTTATTGCTGGAAAGCCAAGAGCCGACAGTTAAAATAGCAATGACCTTAGTCAAGAGGGTTCTAATTGCCCCCAGATCTTCTCAAGTTGTAGAGGCCATATTTAAGGAAAATGGTGATAAAATGGACACCAACACTCTATTTCTGTTTTCCCAAGGTATGGATTTACCCGAGGAAATATTTATAAGCAATTTTATAAACGCTAGAAAAGATAGCGGGAAATATCAGATCGTCATGGAAAATAAATCTAATAGGGCACATACTCTGCCGAGAGATAGTTCCATAGGAGAGGTAGAATTCTCTTGTCAACTGATAGGCAAAGTTTCATCAGGGCAAGAGTCTGCTTCTCTGGCGAATTCTCAGGACGAAGAGTGCGTACCCGAACCAGATGTAGACCCCCAATATAAAAAACCTTTGGCGGCACTTCTCAAAGAATCTACCGACTTATTCGCGACAAAAGACTCTGGGCTGGGAAGTACCGGTTTAATCAAACATTTCATCGACACAGAGGGGAAAAGACATATTCGACTTCGACCTTACCGTACAGGCCAAGGCCAAAAAGAAGAATTCGAGAAACAGATAAAAGAAATGTTGGAAGCAAACGTAATAAGGCATTCCACGTCCCCATGGGCAGCACCAGTAATTTTGGTAGTTAAGAAAACAGAAGAAATGCGTTTTTGCATCGACTATAGGAAACTAAATAATTTAACAAAAAAAGACTCTTATCCACTTCCGAGAATTGATAGCACCCTAAACCGACTATACGGAAAGAAATTCTTTACCACTCTGGATTTGGCTTCAGGCTGTTGTAAGGATCGAAAAATGTCGGTTCCTTACTTTTAATTGTTGGATAGTGATGATGCGTTGTATTGTTGCACGGATGTTTGAGTATTTTACAATGACCAAATTATTAGTTGCCGGAAAGAGACTTACTGAGACAGACTGACTGAAAATTAAAAGTAGACGGCTTCAAGGCTTAAAAATACACTTGGCTGAAAGTTAAAAGTGGACTCGCTGTGATGACAACTGAAAGTAGACTGCACCGAAGAATTACTAAAAGTGGATTGCCAGACAATCTGTAAAAAGGGCAACATTTATACGAAGAAGCAAGGACATTTAGGACTAAGTGTCCCAATGGGGATAAATATTCTGCGTGTAAATGTAACACCTATGTGAGGAATTGGCAAGTTTCATCGGCAGATGACCTGTTGGCGGAAGAGGGGGGAAAAGGGTTGCAAGCGTGGGAACGAGAGGGGAAGTACGGATGGCCGTTCCTTACACTATTGGCAGATCGAGCTAGAAGAATCATCTAAAGAAAAAACTGCCTTTATCGTAAAAAATAACCTCTACAAGTTCATTAGAATGCCTTTCGGATTGTGTAATGCGACGGCTACCTTTCAGCGATTAAAGAACCATATACTAAGAGATGTGGAAGGGCAAAAAGCCCTAGTTTATTTAGATGACGTAATTATTTCTTCCGACTCCTTCGAAAGTCATTTGAGCGACATTCGAAAAGTCTTTTCTTTAATTAAAAACGCGGGACTAAAATTAAAACTAAAGAAATGTCAATTCATGAAACAATCGGTGAATTACCTTGGGCATATTATTTCTACCGACGGCATCGGTCCTGACCCAGATAAAGTAGACAAAATCGCCAACTATAAAATACCAACTTCAGCAGAAGAAGTGCGATCGTTTGAGGCCTAGCAGGGTATTACCGACGTTTCATCGAAAATTTCGGGGCAATTGCCCAACCATTGACCGCAAAAACCCATAAAAATGTATTAAACAAGACCTTCGTTTGGACTGATGACCATCAAACAGCTTTCGAAAAACTCCGCACATGTTTAATCACTCCCCTGCTATTAGCCTACCCTAACTTTGACCTCGAATTTTTATTGTTCACCGGTGCCTGCGATTACGGCATCGGCTCTGTCCTTTCCCAGATACAGAACGGCGTAGAGAAACCCATAGCATACGCCAGTCGGCAACTAAAACCGGCTGAACAAAAATACGCTACAGTAGAAAAAGAGGCCTTAGCCGTTGTATTCTCTATAAAGCATTTCCGACACTACTTACTCGATAAACCTTTTACGGTGATTAGCGATCACCGCCCCCTTCAATGGTTGGAGGAACAGAAAGACAACAACGGCAGATTAGGCCGTTGGGCTATCTTATTAGCCGGTAAGAACTACAAAATTAAGTATCGTCCAGGCCGTGTGCACCAAAACGTCGATTGTCTGTCACGTCTTCGCGTCGCCCACATCCGTGAGGATAATGTAGAAATAGATATCGTAGCTAGCCAAACGGCGGATCCATTATGTCAAGCCATAAGGAAATATTTAGACGATGGAGTTCTTTACGAAGAGAACGAAAAAAATATGCCAATTTGGGCAAAAGAAATCAGCTTTTATCAAGTTACAAGTGGTGTGCTTTATAGAATAGAAACACCGATGGCAAAAAGTAAGAGAAATGTTTTAAATCCCCAAGTTATCCTACCCCTTACCTTACGACGGGTTGTATTAAAACAAATGCATGACGAACCTATGTCGGGTCATCTTGCCTTCCTTAGAACCTACCTAAAAGTTAAAAATAATTACTATTAGCCCACGATGAGAAAAGATATAAAAGAATACTGCTCTGCCTGTGAAATTTGCATTGCAAATACTAACTCCAGCCTCAGAGCTTTCCTCTATCCACATGAGCTAGCTAAGTTCCCATTTCAGATTATAGGAATAGATTTTTTAGGCCCCATCCAACCAATATCCCCTAACGGAAATAACTGTATCTGCGTAATCACCGGTTACTTCACAAAGTACGTAAATGCTGTCACCCTAGCCGACCAAACTGCCCGTACCACGGCCGAGTGTGTATACAAAAATGTTGTATTGACCCATGGACCCCCACTAGCTATCGTCTCAGATAGAGAACCGAATTTTACCTCCGGTCTCTTTAAACACTTTTGCAACAAACTTAACATCGAACAAAGATTCACTACGGCATATAACCCGGCAAGCAATGGGGAAACGGAAAGATTTGACCGGACCCTCACGACTATGCTAAGAAAAGAACTCGTAGACGGGCAACATCATAATTGGGAAGACGTACTGGGGGAAATCTGTTTCGCGTACCGAGCGTCCGTTCACTCCTCCGCCAACGAGTCACCTTACTACATGATGCACGGTCGGGACTGTAACATGCCCATAAACAAAATTCTGGAATGGAAAGCGAATGGAAGAATCAAACTCGCGACAATGAATAACTCCGTGTACGGGTTCGCCATTCACTTCAGTCGAAGTACAACACGGCATAAACGTCGTTACATGTTTTAGGACTTTTACGTGCTAAAAAGATAAAAATATTGCACTGACAGAACAGTGATGACAAGAATAAGAAATGAAGATCATTCGCATTTCGCTAAACGGCGGAATTAAATTCAAGTTACATAACTGCAAAGTTGCATCTAACTTCGTCCTTAGGGAAACCAAATTTAGACGACGCGTCGGGGTCATTGAATTATCCTGTGTAGATCATTGTAATATTGCGGATTTGGTGGCACATACTTCTGTTCAACAAATTGAGTGGCCACGATGCGTCGGGGTCGTAGAATTATCATGGGTGTATCATTGCGATATTGGGGATTTGGTGGCACATACCTCTGTTCGACAAATGGAGTAGCCCCTTTGACCTGGGGCTGTGACTTTTGCCGCTCCCGTTCCTGTTTCTCCTTGTCTAATTCAGCGAGCAGCTTACGCAATGTCACCTGTTCCGGATGGTTGTATGTTCCGGTCAAATTCTCTTCCTTCTTCTCCGTTTAGTCGCCATTTCGGTTCACGGGGCCAACCATATTGAATACCTGGTTGTTGGTAACTCCTGGAAGTTGTTGAGTTACCCTGGAAGGATCATCCCGATTTTCAAATTAAAAGGCACTTATCCCTGTTCGACAAATGGAGTGGCCTCAATAACCGGATGGGGGGACGTTTGCGTTCCAGTATAGGAACCCCCCTTATGTGGTATGTTAAGCCCTCGGGCAGTCTTTCGCTCGTTCGTCAGTGAAGACCTGCGACCATGCCAAACAAGCCTCGAGAGTAGTATGGCATCGTCTGCTGGGCAACCATGTTCAGTCACATTTTGAGGTTGATGACGTTCCAAAGCCTGGAGGTGATTGGCCTGTTGTTTATCGTAATAGGAAGCGTCAAGAGCCAAATGGCCGATAGATTCATGCGTTGAGACTTCGGATGTCAGATCTATAAGATCGCCGACGTCTTTTGATACGAGTACCCCTTGCAACATTGTCCGTGGTGCATAATTGTAGACAAGAGCTTCAGCTACAGGCTCTTGAGGCTGAGGGGGTACGTGCAAGACGGGCGGCCAACAACGTTGTTCAGGTACAAAAGACGGAGATGTTTGTCGTGGAGCGGGTACATACGAAACGGGCGGCCAGTACGGTGGAGGGGGGAGTTAACCGGGGGCGGCCGGTTCCGATAAGCCTCAATGCCAGAATTACAGAATCCTTGCGGCATTAGATCGTAGCGGACACCAGAGGCAGGTACCTCCACATCGGACATGTCGATCATCACGATGTGTTTACTTTAGTTTCGTGACGAGCATGTGGTGGGGGTGCCACGTAGAAAACAGGCGGACTATTAGGCAGTGGAGGTATAAAATAGGGGGGGGGACGTTCCAATAGTCGTCGATGCCTGAGTTACCACCGCCTTGCGGCATTGGGTCGTAACAGACATACGCGGCCGATTTGTCTCCCGAATCAACATCCTATGGCATGTCGATAATACAATGCTTGCTCACCTGACTTTCTGGACGGACTGGTGATGGGACGTAGAGGGTCTTACCATAGGCTAGTACAGATCTGAAAGACTTAAGCCGAGGCTCAAAGTCGGGTGCTGGTGGAACGTTCCAATAGGCGTCGATGCCTGAGTTACCGCCGCCTTGCGACATTTGGGTCGTAACAGACATAGGAGGCCGATTTGTCTCCCGGTTCCACACCATCTGGCATGTCGATAATACAGTGCTTGCTCACCTGACTTTCTGGACGGACTGGTGATGGGACGTAGAAGGTCTTACCATAGGCTGGTACAGATCTGAAAGATTTAAGCCGAGGCTCAAAGTCGGGTGCTGGTGGACCGTTCCCATAAGCGTAGCTGCCTGAGTTACCGCCGCCTTGTGGCATTGGGTCGTATCAGACATACGAGGCCGATTTGTCTCCCAGTTCCATATCATCTGGCATGTCGACAATACGGTGCTTGCTTATCTGACTTTCTGGATGGACTGGTGGTACCGGTGTTGGGAAGTAGAGGGTCTCACCATAGGCTGGTACAGGTCTGGAAGAGTTAAGCTGAGGCTCAAAGTCGGGTGCCATTGGTGGCGTCTCAATATAAGGATTCTCGTAACTAACCTCGTCAGTTAACTCTATTCCTATCAGCTCAGCTAAACTTACAGCGAAATTTGTAAAGAACTTCACGTTGAGATTTTTCTTACGTTTTGAGAGTTGTAGAAAAAACTTTGAATTCTTTCCCGTTTTCCACTTGCTTATCAGGAATCGAGCAAGAACCGCCGGCCGACTGTTTGAAATTTGGTATGATTTTATTTAATTTTCAAAATTTCAGTTTAACAAAATCAGGTTTAATTCTGCGTTTAAAACAGTGCTTCCTATCTTTTTTTAAAACCCTGTAGATACAGTTACTGAAAAAAAAAATTTTTAATACAAAGTTAAGTTAAGATATTTTGTAAATACCGAAAAAAATGCTTCGATACAAGATACTACGAAAAAAAACAGTTAAGATAAGATATTTTAAAAAATTTTAAAAATTCCCATTTTAAGCTAAAGATAAGATAAAATAAGATACAAGATACTTAGTAATAACGCAAAAATAAATACAAAAATTTTGAATCGGAGATTAATTGAAATTCTGGGTTGCTTCGAATTTGTAGCTTCATAATTCATTTATTTGATCCACATCCACGAGATAACGGGAGACTAAAACAATGAAAGCCGAAAATTTTAATCCAAATAAATGAATTTGTCGCCGCTAGATGGCACCGAAAGTATCTTGTATTTTTTCGGTAACTTTAGGCTAAATTTGGCTTATCATAGGATAAAGATACTTTTTTTGGCTCAAATTGACGCCCGATACAAGGTATCGAAAAGATACCAGAAGTGTCTTAACTTATGCCATTCTATCTTATCTTTTCCGAAAGATAAGATCCACTGGTTTACACAAGCTTCAATAAATTTCGCGTCTTGTTCGAAATATTAATTAGTTACAAAATAATATTTACTTTGCATAATACATGAAATTCATCGTGAAATAAGGATAATGATGACGACCAGACTTGCCGCGCCGATCAATTTTCCGATCTCGATCTCCGATCCGACCTTTTGCAATTTGATCGGATCGGCGATCAAATTTTGCCGATCATTTTTACCGATCATTTTTGTGCGACATCTAACGCTGAAAACTCACACTGTTTAACGAATGTAGCATTGGCTGTCACAGCGACAACATGGTCTCCGCCAGTTGACTCGACCGTTCGGGTTCCCAGCGGCACTCCCATTCTTGCGTTTTGATTGGCTCTCCAGCTCTGATGCCAGTGGCAACCACCACTGAAAGAAAGCAAGCTGTTGATGTGTCGTCTGCTTGTGCCGTCTGCGTGTCGTCTGCATCGATTTTAATTTTCAAAATAATTCAATTTTCAAATCACAAAATTACTAATCAAAAATCATAAAACGTTCCTGATATCAACACTGACATCTTTTACTACAACCCCTTGGACACGACGGTAAGCGATTTTTTTGTTTCCGGTGAACCGTGATAATGTAAGTAGTTGTAATAATAATGTAAGACTGTAAATATTTGAATATGAAAATAAACCGAATGAAAAATTTTCTTTTTTTTGTATTATAATAACAATAAGCCTATACAATAAGATAAATATAGAATCGTAAAACTGTTTTTTAATTTTATTTACGCTGATAATAATAGAAAATTTAAAAATTTCGCCTAAAAATAATGGCACCCGTTTTCTCAATTGTGATTGGTTGTTTGTAACTTAGTATTTCCTTAACTAATTTGATAAATTTTTGTTGTTTAATACCCACGAAAACATTCTCGTGAAACAAGGAATCGAGATAATACCTTAATAACATATCATAAGCCTGTGATTTGAAAATTGAATTATTTTGAAAATTAAAATCGATGCAGACGACATGCAGACGGCACAAGCAGACGACACATCAACAGCTTGCTTTCTTTCAGTGGTGGTTGCCACTGGCATCAAAGCTGGAGAGCCAATCAAAACGCAAGAATGGGGGTGCCGCTGGGAACCCGAACGGTCGAGTTAACTCGCGGAGACCATGTTGCACAGCGATAGTTACAGACAGCCATTGAGGGTGTACACTAAACAGTTTCCCTCAATTGGCATTCGCAAAAATAGAAGTGAAATAGAACCATGCGACTGCAAAATCTACAGCTAGATGGCGAAAAGTTTGATCGCTTAAAACGATCGGATCGCGATCAATTTTTTAGGATCGCCGATCCGATCTCTGATCTTTCTTAAAAGATCGGACCGGCGATCAATTTTTTGATCGAAGATCGGATCGGCGATCAATTTTTGATCGCGATCGGGGCAAGTCTGATGACGGCCACACATAGCAGGTATAGGATAGGACAATGTACCTTCGCGGAATAATTTCATTCTTGCTTCACGCCCTCTGGCGGCATTCTAACGCAATATTCCTTTTGCTTATGTTAGTTTGTCTTAAGAGTTTCTATTGCGAATTATAGAACAAAAGTTTTCTTGCGATTCGACCTGTTTTTTTGTAATGTTACTGATACAAAAATTGTCATTTTCAATGTGATGGTGCAAATTTCAGAAACAACCTCAAAGTAGTATTTTAAACTGCATCATCCCATGCGAAACTGGAACATTTGGGCCTTTCAACACGATTTCTCATTTCTCCGTGTTGTTCCGCTTAGCATTTTCTTCGCTACGCAGGAAACCATTGTTTAGGTTTTATTGGCAACATAACATTAGACGATACTATGGAAGGCATTGACGATAAGTGTTTCTTTGATGGGCAGCCTTGATTGATGCTGATAGCTGGAAGCAAGCTATAGCCTTCCTCAAGAACTTGCGTTTTCTTGGCTATAAGGTATAATTTGGCAAACGCTAGGAGGAACTTGCGTTGGTAGCTACTCTACAAGGTTATATACTAAATTATTCGCATTTTTGGTTTTCTTTGCTGGCATTGTCACTCCACTTCAGATATACGGAGACTGCAGGCAGAGTGAGATATATTCGAAGTTGAGCTACGTCATCGGCTTTTTTTAATTCGTGCATTGAAGTCTCGTTTGAAACGTTTGTGAAAAACTGTGATAGTCGTTCATTGCGAGTGTCAGTTTCCGTCTCAGTAATCACTATTGAATATTGGTGCGCAAGTTTCAGTTGGCCAGAGTGAGAATCATGAACAGGAAATTTAAACAAGGGGTAATGGGAGGTGTGTTGTTGCTCCCACTGGCATTTTTACTCACGCTCAGTGTGATTTTCTTTTGTACCAACTTCTCAACGATATGGTTTTACGGCGAAGACAACCCAAACACCATGCCTGCCGTGAATCAAGCAAATCTGCAGATATTCTAGTACCATAAACTCTTTATCATGCTATCGACTGTGTTTTATTGTATAAAATTTTTTCCGTCGGGACGTCGATGAATTGAGAAGCGTCTTTTCAGACTTACAGGGGGTTTAATTGTCGATCTAATTTGATGCGTCTCTTCGTCGCTTTGGCTTTTTCTCTTTGTCTTCCAACGAGATCAGAAAATGTTTTTCCTAGTCCATTATCTTATCTTATTCTTTAATTAACTTAATTTTTTCTTGATGGCATAATCTATAATAACTAGTGCATTATCTTATCTTGTTCTTTAATTAACTAAATTTTTCTTGATGGTATAATCCACAATGGGTTATAGTCGATCGTTTTTAGATGACACACTACCGCCGTGCAATAATGGCTTCCTCGACAAGAAAAACTATCTCAATCCACCCTGCCACGCAAAATCGTTTAAAATTGGGGACACTGTCAAATGCATCGATAGACTTTTTGTACCGAACGCTAGCCAAAGAAATATTGAGGAACAATCTATGCCATATCTTATGCACTTTATTTTCGTTGGTGACTCCACAATACGTCAACATTTCTACAACTTCCTTAAGGTAAATTTTGTTAAATGTGGCAATTACTAATTATTTGTACTGTCATACCTTACGTATTTTAGTTCCTGCCGGACTACGACCTCGAATACGATCCACCGATCGGTTCGAAACGCGAAAAAATTCACATGGACGCGAATGTAACGAGCCGCATATTAAATTTCCGCGCTTCTTTTCATTGGGAACCGAGATTTTCCAACAGGACGAGCGAGATTTTTTCGCAATGGACGTCCAAAGACGATGTTGCCAAACTAGCCAAAGTAATAGTTATCGGTAATTGTATATCCTTGCTAATATTATTATTCGCATTGAAGTTATCTTTTCTTTTATCTCGCCTTTTCCTGCTAGGTATGTCCTTACATCACATCATGCACCTGCAAGAAGATAAGTCTCAATATTCTAAGTTTAAGAAAGGATTGACTGAGCTCATGCCAATTCTGCAACGTGTAGCTAAACATAACAAAGTTATTTGGGTGAAGTAGTACACCGTCATCGACAATCCTTTTATATCCAGAATCTTTTACAATCATATGAGCAACTTGGTTCAGATCATCTTCACACGAGTTACACGTACTTCAAGCAGAAGACAAAATACAAGAGCGCCATCTTTCATCGCAATTTATAATCACAAAATGAGAGTTTTTAAAAAAATTGCAAATTTTTAACGGGGGTCGTGCATTTATGGGAACTTGTTAATGTTCTTTCTATGGCGTTAGTGGTAACGCCTAGAACGGAGAAACAAACAAATTCAAGGTACAGGTCACACTAGAGAATCAATTTTTGTAGCCACATAATATAACACAAAAAGCACGAGAAATAATACGTGTACACATTAAACGTTCGGTATTGTACGTAACTGCTGTCGTTCTTCAACATGTGGGTTTGTTCTCGCAGAGTTCTCTCGTTTCTCCCAGTGTTTGAACGTAACACTTCTTTTTTTAGCAGAACAGAATTCTCTAGTCGACAGAAAAGTTACCAGAAATTACACAATACAATAATAGTACAAATTATGTATGTGTAAAGCAACTTCCCGTGTGGGAAGGAGAAGTAGATGGTTTAATGGCTTCTGTTTCTTTATCTGAAGTCTGACTACCTTGAGATGAATGCGGAACAGTCGCGGTAGAAGCTGACAATTTTTCAAAACTAATCAACTTAGCAATCGTTTCGTCATTGATTTGCACTACGGGTGTTACAGGAATAAGCGGAGTGTTCAAAGGTGTACGAGAAAGTTTATTATTAAGTTACCTGACATAACATCGTCCATCATTGTGGTAGAGCTCTGAAAAACGCTGCCACCATTATGTAAAGCATCTTCCCGTGTGTGGGAAGACTGACTTTACTGTATTAAGACAAAATGAAATAATAACGAGCTCGGAGGCGTATTTCCCACAATGATGGATTTATTATCCTAGATTAAGCATACTACAAGAAGCAAGACATAAGAGAAATAAAGATACAGTAGGGAAACTAAAGAGAGAGAAGAGAGAGACAATTATAACCAAGTCTTACCGTGATAACACGAGTAGGTAGCGGAAAGAAATCGACACGCAAGCGAACGAGATAAACCTCACGCTCACGAAGTCAATTCACAATCAAATAGATTGTACAAGTGTTTAAGAAAAGGACAAATGCACTGTCCAAGACTAACTAAGTTTTCACAGGCGGAAATTAAGGCAAGTTAAGCAAATAAGATTCACAATAAAAGTACAATTTACTGCGCAATACTACTAACCAAAGGATAAGAGCAACAAGAATAAACTCAGGCGGCTACCTTATTCAGATGCAAGTTCTTGTCTGTTCTTTCCCATATTTTGGGTTCACGATTACTCTTCGCATATTGGCAAATTGGTGAGTTGCTGTGCGAGTATTTGCCACCAATCAAAGATGTTTAAAATGGCGTGATAATGGTGCGATGATGGGCGTCGCCCGTGCCGCCAATCAAAGATGTTTTATAAGTGGCGTGATGCTGATGACACATGGATGCGTCAGTTAGCTAGCAGGTGTTCATCTAGGTCACCCGTGTTGCGTATATATGTTGTTGCAATAGACATGTTTTTATACTAATCACTTATTAAAGATACTACAGAAAGGACATATAAGTTGAAGATGTATATTGGCTTCGTTACATATGCATCAATGCTGTCCAAACAAGTGATCGAATAAAATGAATTTCTCCGATTGAGTTTGTTCTTTACTTTAGTTGTAAAATAATCTCCTAATTATGGAATATCCATAGGCTGACGATATTCCATAAAAATTAAAACTACATAAAGTGCTGCCAATGAAGAACAGATCTAGGCTATAAAGCTCGAGTATAACGGTCTAGACAGTAAAATGTCCACAGCAATTGCGTTGGAGGGCTGCTATCGTAAAATATCAAAACCTAAGCTCCGAAACAATGTTTGATAAACGTGCTGTTTTGAACTTCAAGACGTAAATATTTGTCGAACGATTATAGGTCTATGAATCTATGCAGGATCTGTGGCGAGCGTTATCAGTATATCTGTTGGTTCTGTTACAGTTTCTTCATTTACTCTCTTACACCGACACAGACATTACAACAAAGGACATACAAAATACACACAACATAGCATAAGACTATTTACAACACAATCGCGAAGGGAAGCCAGCAATCCTGCAGAGCTCCTTCTTAAAGGACTAACACGAGGGCGGCCAGCCAACGGCAGAGCCCCCTCTCGGGGCCAAATCCCGAGTCCCCGTTTGAATAAAACAGAGGCCAGAGGTCGACTCAGGTTCGACCTGACCTCTAGGGGTGGAAAGGTAACATTAAGGGAGACAAGCGTGGTGATGAATGCAAACACAAGATGGCAGCACTTCTAACATACAACAGACGAAAGAGGGCAATAGTTGCAACAGTTCTTGCATGCAAAAACAACTCTCCCCTTTCGTGGGGGTTCGGTGCGACGCCAACATAATCACATATTCTTTTAAGCTTATTTTTAGATCCAAAGAGCTAGAACGGACCTAATGTGTGAAATTAATTCTAATAATCAACCTCACCGTACTGTATTACTGGCTGTTTTGGTTGCGACATTCACCGAAATGGTAGTCGGAGTACAGGGGGGATGCAGTCCTCATTTCCTTCCTTTACTCGTCCAGATGGGGATTGTCACATGGCCTGAATATAAAATAGACGATAAGTGATTAAACAGGTATAACACGAAGCAATTGGAAATTACAACGACAAAAACAAATTGTTCTTGACTATTAAAAATTTAAAAACCATTATTCCAATAATTATTTCAAAATTTCGTGGCTAAGGGGGGAACAATGGGAACTTGATTTCGTAAGTGCATTACTTTTTAATGTGGCCTGATAAATAAAAAAAAAAACCTTATCACCAACACCCAAAAAAAAACTCCAAAGGTTGTGGGAGAGACGTGGCGGGATATCGAACCATGGCAAGGGGTATATAAGGTACGCTAGGTTGTTCACTCGCCATTCCAAAATTTACAACTGAGCATAAGGTCTACCCTTCCTTTCTTAACACAAACTCCGACACGTGATGAAAAAAGTCACCAAACCGACAAATGGCCGTTATATCAAAACTGAAAGGGATTTTATTTGGTCGATATCTATGGGTAACCAACACTGCCAGCGGTGGTAAGAACTTCTCGTTCATCCCTAAGTTACAAACTACTTCGATTATTAAGGAATAAAAAATAAAACATTTCGCATAAAAAAAAATGATTTTGACAGGGATTCTTTTGGCGGCCGGAGATCTTATCCAACAGACTATTGAACATTCTAAAAAGAGCGGCGGTAAGAACAAGAATAAAGAGCAATATGATTGGAAACGATCAGGTGATTTGATTATTCACTAATGACTACCCCTAGACGGAAACATTAAAATCTACTCACCGCAACATCAGGTTGAATGATGGCTATCCGCTTAACCTTGGGCCTTCCGCATCATTTCTGGTACAAGTTTCTGGATCGCGCTATCCCCGGAGCCTCACTCCTTTGTGTCGGCAAAAAGATTCTGCTTGATCAGACCATCTTTTCCCCGTTTAACAACGTCTCCTTTTTTATGGGAGCTGGCCTCCTGGAGGGAAGCACGACCCGGCAAGCGTGGGACGAATTAAAATCCAAATTCCTGATGGTTTACAAGGTACATTTTTTTTTACTGGTTTCCTATGAGAGGGAATTTGACACAACTAGAAAATTATCAGAGTCTATCGGAATGTTCTACACATTCCCATAACTCGAAGTGCAGAAAGCTTTGCTAGTTATTAGGGTGTGGTGGGGATAGTTACAGTATGATGATGCAATACAAAGTCTTGTTTGTATTAGCATTATCGATACGAGATATAGACGTCATACGTAAAATCACGTGACTTGACCGTTATCTATGATCTCTAGAATGTAAGCAAATGTCAGCGTCGATCTCTAATGCTCATGTTTTTTCGCAATGGCTGATCAACAGGTCATCAGGAGATTTTTCGTTTAAATTTAATTTAATGACGCACCTGAAAATGTGATCTCATTCTTTCACCTTAACAGGAAAACGGTGACAAAAAGGAAAGAAAATCTAAAGTTCTAAAGTTGAAATTTACATAAGTTATTCTAAAGATTGAATTGGGAGAATTTGATTTTACCTTAGCCAAAGCTTTTTGAATTTACTTATAGCTTTCTCAAAGGATGTGTTAATTCCATCTTGAACCTGTTCTGAGAAGAGCATGTCTCAACATCCAGAGGTACATTATATCCATGCAAAAAATGTTGAAAAATTCATTATAACGAGTTATTGCTTATCCAACAGCTCTACCATTAAAAAAAGGACAATTTTTCTCAGTTTCTTATTTCATTTGAAAATATATTAAAAATTTAACAGTTTACTCAGCGTGTTGTTCCTGTTAACCCTTTGCATTCCATCAATTCCAGTTGACCGTCGCATTCCCAGACATTTGACTTGACCTAACAAACAAATTTTAATCAATTTATTCAGACCGATTGTTCGGTATGGCCTCCTGCACAATTCATCAACTTTTTTTACGTAGCCTATCACCTGTCTATCGAGTGCTGTACGTTAACGTTCTGACTGTTGGGTGGAACGTTTTCCTTTCATACGCCAAATACTTTGTAAGTTACCTATTTTTTCTTATTCCGTGTCGTTTCCCCTGGCGGCTAAATAATTCATATCTTAGGACAAGGCGAGTATCCGGGTGGAGAGCGATCTTCCAGCTATCGCCATGCCCGTTATAAGGAGTCAAACATTTGGCTACGATTGCGAAACAGCTTCATTTCTCTTTTTTTTTTTTTTTTTCATTTTAACGCATTTTCGTTTTCGGTTTCCATCCAGTCGCAACCAATCACGCAAAGCTCGTTCTGTTTTATAAAATAATCATTAGAAATGGATTTTATTTATAGCTAACGTTTTAAGGAAAAAAACAACAATTTTATTTATAAGCTGATCATTAGCGGGTTGTTTTTTGGCGATGAAAATATACGTGAAAATACCTGCCGTTACACTTGTTCCCAATCTGCTTTCTAAACTGCATTTTTCGATATCTGAAGTGAAAAAGAATGCTTATCATGAGTTTGAGATGACACAACCTTTGAACAAGCAACGGTTACTTGAAATGTCGTATTTCAAAACGCAATTGCGGCGCTGCGCAAAGTTGACAAGTTTTGATAAAACAATGGCCGACTTTCCCAGATGCAATTTCAAAGGAAAAAGAAACAGTTATAATGTGTCTTTGCAATTGAGCTTACTTGTCTAAGGTTTTGTGCGTCTAAATGTTTTGTTTATTTTATTTTTACCTGAATTCTTTGACGTTGTTTAATCCTCCTCCCAAAAACTGACAGTAAATGGTCATCTTTAAAGATGTGAAAGCTCAGCGCGTATTTTCTTATTGTCCTCTTCCTATTAATTAGCTGTCAAACGTTTGAACGATGAAGATAAGTGAAAGCGCATTTGATCCAAAGATGAACGTCATTTACCATAAATCTCTTAGTGAAGAACAAAGTAGGTCATCATAACTGGGTCGTTCCCAGAGTTTTAGACGTTCCTGTGGCCAGAGAAAAGCTCTCCTTTTCCGACATGCTACGGTGACCTAAATCAAAGTAAAACAAAACAAAAGTAGATTGATTAATGATTATCAATACATAATTTTTACATAGGCAAGTCTTGACAAAACATTAAAGAAGATCACTTTCTCGTGTCATTGTTTTTTTTCAACTATTGCGTTAAGACGAACATTGTTACCTCCTTATGACATCCGATGGATATAAACATGACTCCGGCAGATGGCGATCATACAGTGGCCACGTAAAGACGCAATTTTCTTTGTAGCATCATCTAAATGTCCCAAGCCAGAACATATTATATTATTATTATTATTATTATTATTATTTAGCATAGTGCATATGTGATTCTTTGTTTATCTTGATTGACAGGCGATCTGCGTTTTGGCCGCACTCGTCGGATTTGTTTGCGCTGGTTACAAAGGTATGCTATTCGATTTTTCCCAAGATAGCTTAACGCTGTTTTGAATAACAACGCTCATGTTATTGCGTCTCAAAGTGTTATTTTGCTTAGACTGTAACATAATCTAGTTGATTTTGTGGCCTAAAGTTTTGTACCACACGGTATTTGCGACGACCTACGACTATGCTACTACGTAGCTAAAGATATTTTAGACTGTTGCGCCAGTTTACGCTGCCATGTTCGAGAAAAAGATTATTGCAATAACAAAAACAAATAAGTTGAAATAGATATGCGTTCAATACGCGATGTTTACGTTGCAATAATTTTTTTACTGGAATCGTAGTGTTTACACGTTAACAAGATTTAACTATTTAGTTATCTTGTAAATCTTCAAATTGATAAGACGAATGAATTCTTATTCAGCTGGAGGATACGGTGGCAGCGGAGGACACGGTGGTGGTTACACAGGAGGTAGAGGATACGGAGGTGGTGGAGGATACGGAGGTGGTGGAGGATACGGAGGTAGTGGAGGATACGGTGGTAGCGGAGGATACGGTGGTAGCGGAGGATACGGTGGTAGCGGAGGATACGGTGGTAGTGGAGGATATGTTAGTAGCGGAGGATACGGTAGTAGTGGAGGATACGGTGGTAGCGGAGGATACGGTGGTAGCGGAGGATACGGAGGAAGCGGCGGACATGGAGGAAGCGGAGGCTACGGAGGAGCTGGATATGGAGGTAGCAGTTATGGAAGTAGCAGTTACGGCGGGCAAGGTAACTTTTCTCAAACTAGCAAACTTTGCTAAATTAGTACTGAAAAAAAAAACCAATAAATCCACCTTCAAACTTGAAATTCAATGTTACTAGGTGGTGGGTACGGAAGTCGAAGCTACGGTGCCACTAGTTACAGCAGTAACGGCGGTGGAGGATACGGGAACAGCGGCCACGGTGCGGGAGGACACGGCCATGGCGGAGGAGGGTATGGCAGCAGCAGCTATAGTGGAGGAGGATCCGGCAGCAGCAGCTATGGTGGAGGAGCAGGTTACGGTAGTAGCGGACATGGTGGAGGAGGTTACGGCTGCAGTAGCCATGACGGAGGTTACGGAAGCAGTCACGGGGGAGGCCATAGTGGAGCAGGATACGGTAAATATGGATTTGCAAATGACCAAATGAAATCAATACTTTTGCTTTTGTTTTCAAATGTTCAGTCAGTTAGATGATCCAAGATAATGCAGATCATCAACTCAAAAAGAAAATATCGTGAAGAACACACAAATTGAACTTACACTGCTAACATATTCTAGTCATGAAAGAATCAAAATAGAATACCTGGATTTTTCTTGCTCATTACAGGACCTTATGGTAAAGGTAGTGGAGGCTACGGTCGATGATCTCGTCAAAGCAGCGTCCAACTTCTGGAACAGCATTTACTTTCCTCACTTGTCCTGTTTTCCTGTCAAACAAAATAAAGAATTAAGATGTGCAACATGTACGTGAAAAATAAAACTGATTTACCTGTTTCTCGGTGAGTTCCAGTGATCAGCAATGACGAATTGACATTAGAGATCCATGGTAACAGATGGCCAAACAGAGCGTTGAATTAGAATCGATTTTTGCTCAACCTAAAGTGGAATAATGAATCGCACCAATCGAACGGGAATGACGTGCACAGAGTGCTGCTGTCGATAGCATATTAAAATTATATTTAACAGATGTACATGCTCGTGGGTTTTGACTGGGAAGTTTACAGATAAAGTATTTACAGCGTAACAGAGTGATCCTCGACTGATAAGTTTGGTTGTACGAATACCAAAAAATCAGATACGAAATAGAAATGAAGTGAAGCTCTCTTCGGAATACCGGAGATATTCCAACACTTTGATCCGACCCAATGTCACTCAATTTTGCAAATGGATTGCTTTCATGCTGGTCGTTTGTGGAACACAACAAAACAGTTCTGAGATAAAAGCTTGTTCCTTAAAAGAAAAACGTGAGTATTATAGCGATGAAAAAAATTAAAACACGTTGACCATTGGATAGTAAAAATTGTCGAGAATATAACCGACTTAAATATTTAGATATATCGAGGTGACCGCGAATTTTCGTGCCAATCCAATTTTTTTTTGTTCTTGTTGTTTTGGAGAAAAAACTTACAGGACTTTTTGTTATCTGGCAAATTCGGATTCATTCAAGGTGGGTGAATAGCCGAGGTTCTTGCGCTGCAGGAAAAGATGGATTTCGCGGAAGGAAGGCCGTTCAGTGGGCAACCGCCGCCAGCATTCGCACATCAAATCGTAGATATCGTGAGGGCAATGCTGCGGTCTCAACAGCGAAACGCAAGGGGATGCGCTGACGGCCGTTCCCTGTGCAAAATGCTGCAAATTATCTACAACTGCATCATCGCTAAGCTCTTGGTAAGGGCGCTGCCGGGCAAGGACCAGTATTTCCCACAGTGTCACGGCAAATGCCCACACGTCACTCTTGGTCGTATATTTCCCCTAAAGCAAATGGATGGTTACAGTTGGAAAACTTTCCATCGGACAACTCAATCTTTTAGGATTTTTAGTTTGCTTAATACCTGTATTACGGATTCCCATGCCATCCAGCGAACTGGTAAGCCGATTAGCTGATCCTCCGCGCGATAATAATCCAGTCCGTAAATGTCACTGTCTCTACCGAAATCGAAGATTTTGACCTGGAGTCCTTTTCCTACCAAACAGTTCTTGTTTGTTTTTGTTTGTTTTTTGTGTGGGAAATATTGGATTAGTTTCCGGTAACTTGTACAACAACAAGAACAACATGAAAGTGAATTTACCTAGCGGCCAAATCGCGGTGTACAAAATTTAGAGACTCGAGATAACGCATTCCCGAGGCGATCTGATTGGCCATAAATATCAAACTGCACATTCTGGTGATAAAGGAACAAAGAAATTATTTGGAAAACATTGTCTTTGCCGCAAAACGATTTTAATGGGGTTCATACGTTAACGTTTCGTCCGGAGTAGAGAAGGTTTTTGATATGTTATTGCGGCTGTCGGACGAGTTGTAGTGGTTGTCCGGTCAGAATCGATGCAGTTTGAGAAATTGGTTCAGATCGCCGAATTCCAGATATTCTAGAACGACGCAAAAGGGCTCGTCCGTCGTGCAAACGGCCAACACACGTGACAAGTGCGGTTCGTCCAGAGCTGCCAATAGCCTCACTTCCTGGTAGAATCCCGACCTGTTGAGAATGAGAGAACACGCACCGGATATTTGAGGTTAGAAGATGAGGGAAAAAAAAGGAACGAAATCAAAAGCACTTCATCAAACACGAAGCCAAAAGAAATAAAGAAAAAGAACAGAAAGATGATTTACTTGTCTTTGTCGGAGGTATTGGGAAGGTATTTGGCGGCCACCAGCCGCCGTGAAGTGTAGACGGCGCTACCATACTCGGGAATGTGTTCGGCTTCGGCCTTGTAGACGGTACAAAACGCGCCACTGGCGATGCGTTGGACCATATGCAATTTGCTACGCGCTAATTCCGGTATGATCAGCGATTCGGCCCGTGATTTCAGAGCGGACAATAATTCTGCTCGGTCGATCGGCTAGAAATCATACGAAATAAATAACCAAATCAATGAAACCAAAATAAAGACATTTGATACTCTAGTCAGTAAGACTTCAAGTCCCAAATCATTACAAGTTCCTAATTCTCTTTCCTCTATTTTTTTTTAAACTGAGTTTTCAGTCGTTGGGAAAGTGAAGTTCCGAAACGAAATAAACTAGATCACTAAGAAACTAAATTCAAAACTTATGGCCAAAATGCTGCGTAAGGCCTCGTCTACCAGCCGAGTCAAATGCCGTAATACGAGGCTAAAAGTCTGGTTTCCCCGGCACTAAATTTGCATGGAAAACGGGCTAAACTATTCAATTATGCAACGAACACGCTGGAAAAAGCAACACATAAGCCCCCGCATGTCCAGGAAAACGGGGGCGTCGAAAATGGATCAGGTCTAGACGGTAATCCAGTTAAAGGCAGAACCGAAACGACTTCGGGGTCGTTGACTTGGTTACATTTCCCAATTTTTTTGCCTTTCTTTTTTTTTTGCCAATAAAAAATGTTCAAAAATGGAGATCGCAAACTCGAAACGTTACTCCACGTCGCCTATTAAACTAAGGACGGCGTCGCGAAGTCGCGACTTGCAATCAACAAAGCGTTTCGTGCAGATCATGTGCGTCTGTAACGACGCCTCAATAAATGGCGGTTTGTTACAACAACAAAAAAATAATAACCTCCATTTTTACTGCTATATTTTTCCTTTCTATTAAAAAAAAATAATAACGCAAAGTAAAATAATTATCGGTTGAATAATGGCATTTTGAGAGATCTCTGCCAGTTTCAAAACGTTACCCAACATTCGTCTTAATAGAAGATAGCATTTAATGTTTCCTAAAGATATTAAGTCGGTTGACGCTGGACGTGCAATAACGAAGCCATAATGGGCACTAAACAAACGTAAGCCATCATGGAACATAAAAGAAATAGCAGAAGCGTTAAAAAGAACGTTTCGAAATATGTCCTTACAAACGTTCAAAGCCCACAATTTTTGCAGCTACTAGGTCAAACCAATTTTTTTTTCCCTTCGCTTATTTTATGAGAGAAAAGATCAAATGAGGAAGAAGGTCGTTACGTTGTGTGTTATCGATCGGTGGATGCTGAGTTTGAACTATGAATTCTTAAACTGGGCCGCAATGATCAGCGAATGGTTTCTTTCGTTGGTAAGAAAACGTCAAGTCATCTTAATTATTACGAGTTTCTACTTCTCATCATTTTTATTTTTCAAAATGGCCTCCACATTCAGTCCCGCTATCCATTGCCACCCAGTTTCGTGTCTGCATTTAACTTAAGTGAAAGACCAATGAAATAATTTCACGGGATTCCTACGGGAATCGAATTCACGATGTGAGCGGTAAACCGCCACGATGAAACCACTAAAGGTTGTGACTACATTGTGCCCATTTGGTTTATTTACATCTTAGAGTGATTGGCCTGAAAACCTTTCAGCGCGTGACGTGATCTCAAAATCTTTTTGACTGGAGTGACCCATTTCTTTCATCTATTTTTGTCCAACCACGAGTTTTAACGAAGACGATCTATGCATTTTGAAAAGCATTTTTCTTTCAAGAGTGTAGCACTTTAAACATTTGTTTTTGACCTTGCTCATCAACTTTCCTTGGCCGGTTGCGTGAACTCGTCATATAAAAAAGCGTAAGATTTGATTCGAGGCAAGGCAGGTAGCGTGAGCGTTTCCGATAATCCAGTACTACTTGAAACGATTACAGGAAACGACTTCAACCACCCTACAGTCGGCCATTTTTTTTTCTTGGGACCCATTTACGATAATCGATTTATTATGCTGGCAATGCATGTGTGCCCCGTGCGAGGCATGAAAGATGGAGTGCTCCATCGCGTGCCGTGGATCTACATCCATCATTGGGCCCTTTGTCAATCAATATCGAAAAAGATTAACAGCAGATTGCCTGAACAAGTCGCGCAGGACGTATTCTGGACCTAACTAGCCAAGTAAGACGGACCGTTTCTATCCGGATTGGCTGCGCAATCTAAACGCCCGTACACTCAACATTTTCGGAACTGGACGGGAATTGTTCATGTCTATCTAATTCTAGATTTAGGACGTGAGGGCAGACGGACTGTCTTACCTTTTTCAATGGGCTGGATTCGCTAATGCCGTTCAAGTGGCCGATTTGATTGTTGTTCTTGCTGCCTCCTAGACGGACGGACGCTGACGATGCCGAGCCGGTGGTCGTCGTGGAATGAGAAGATGAGGCCAAAGTTTCGATTTCGATTGCGTGCGGAGGTGGCGAAGCGACGGGCAATTTGGGCTTAAGCGGATGATGTTGTTTTTGTAGAGATTGCTGGATTAGTAGGGGTTGATGGGCAGTGCTGCAGCTGCTAATCCCGCTAACATCCGGCACGGCGTAGTCGTACGTATCTGATACTGAGCCATAAATCGATCAGTGCGCCATTCCAAGTTAAGATTAATGGATCCATAGAACAGTTTCGGCCATCGGCCAGAGT
The DNA here is from genome assembly GCF_022539665.2 of Daphnia carinata. Classification (NCBI taxonomy): domain Eukaryota; kingdom Metazoa; phylum Arthropoda; class Branchiopoda; order Diplostraca; family Daphniidae; genus Daphnia; species Daphnia carinata. Next base: position 986,980 of record NC_081339.1, read on the forward strand.
CGTTTAGGGCCAAAGCCAAATAGCTGCTATGGCCCATTAGGAGAATGTCGCTTATTTAAAAAGAAAAAGGCGAGAGTTTGATTTATGATGGCAATGCGTCGCGTTCTCAGTTTGTTTTCTTTTGTTTTTCTTGTCATTACCTGCGGATGTGCCGGCCTTTTTCGGGACACCTTCAGTTCCGGCCAGCAACAGAGTGCTGTAACTGTAATAAGGTGAGAAGCGCAGGGCGTGATAAGGCTCCTGGTACTCGGTCCTAGTCAAATGGGCGCTGGCCGGCGAGTGAGGCAGCAAGTATTGCGAGGCGGCGTCCGAGCGCGACAAGTCGGCGCCAATGTTGCCATATGGCAGCGAGTTGTTCTTGTTGTAGCTTTTGCCACGATGGTGTTGCAACAATTGATCTTCGTGATGCTCACCGACAGAGCCGTCCAACAGACGGGGACTGGGCTGACTGCCGATCTGAGAGGCCCAATTGGCTTTGTCCGGCAGCGGACTGCCTGAGAGGCTCTTGCGTTGACGACGTCGCATGATCATGTAAAAGATGGCCCCAGCCAATAGGAAACTGACGGCCACCAAGACACCGACGATGATTGCCATGTACGTTTGGTTCTCTCTGGTAGGTGGGCTCGTTTCTGTAATGGCAAACAAAAACAGAATATTTCATATAAGAAAAAAAAAAAAAAGAAGAAAACTCTAGATAAATATGGAAGGACGAAATAGAATAAAGTCAGAGGCAGTGCGAATTCATTTAATTATTCCTATTTAAGGCTCTCGAAGGATAGAAAAGGTTAACGTTAAATGTTCCCAACACAACGAAATCATAATTTCCCTGTACGTCGCAATATTTCGGTCTCGCTCTCGTTTGTTTTTGCGGTTGTTAACAACCCATAAAATATTTCCCCATTTCCTTTTTGTTTTCGTTTTTTTTACTGCCAATGCGAAAAGGAAACGGCTGTCATTCCAAGTAGTCGTAAGTAAGTCTCAACAGCGAAATTTTCGGGCGGCGATGGTCGGGTTGAATAACATCTCCAACAAATGACCCCTTAAATCCTTTTTCCCTTACAATTTTATTCTTTAATTTCCGTATATTCCCGGGATTTTCTTGCTCTTACACAACGAAAGAAAAAAAAATCATTCTAATGAGCCCTATACGCTGTACGTAGTTATGGTTGAGTCTTATTCTTTAAAAAACAAAATTGTTTGTCACGGCTTTAGTCGGAGTTTAAAAAAAAGAAATGTCGTATGACGGCTGTAAATAACGAGAGACTGGCAACAAAGAAAAAGACGGCTAGTGTGTCTTTTGCCCTGTGTTGGTTTGATGGGAATAAGAACGCAGGAAACCTAATAGCGGATGTCGCCTTCACGAATAGCGAGCATTCCGCTCTTTGACACACGGGCTCGCGTGTGCGTATCGAAATATCAAAGATATTTTTGAAGCATTACGAGGATGATTTTTTTTTCAAACTTAAACAAAGGAGAACGGTTGCTTTTTGTCTCAACTCACGAACTTGGTGCGCACGTGTTTTTAAACAAGCCCCGTCTTATCCCAAATGAAAACGTCGTGGAAAATTTGATGAAACTATTTGGGAGTTACGTGAAATGCTTTTCCTCTTAATAATGACACTGATAAATAATAAAACAATTATTTAAAGTGACATTCCATGGAAAAATGTCGTGAAAAAAAAGGCTGTAAAATCATTAGATCGGATAATAAAGACTACGCCTTAAAAAAAAAAGATTTGATCGTGTTCGTTACCGTTGGCTTGATCCTGCGAGCCGGCGTTGATGCCGACTTCGTGACCGCTTGGCGGGAGTGGCAAATTGGAGACGGGCGGAATGGGTGCGGCGGCTGGTGGGGTGACGGGACTGCCATCCACTTCGGTCGTGTAATTTCTGGCGGCCATTTCGGAGCGGAAAGAGACCTCGCTGATGAGAATCCAGCGAGCCGGAGCAGCCGGGAAAGACAAACGCAGTTTGACGTAGCGTCCGACTCGGTGGTGCAGCTTAATGCTGATGTTGCGTGAATTCTCAAAGATGCGATCCTCGACAGGTCGGTAGATGATCGGCTCACCCGGGTACACTTGTTCCCCAACGCTGATCTCGGAGAAAATCTAAAACATCGCAAATTCATTGGTGGAAATTGTTAAAGTCGCGGCTCTTTTTCGTGTTGTGTTGCTACTTGTCAAATGGCATGCAGTGATTCATCGTGCAGGAATTTTACGTTTGTAGCCAAAAATTTTAATGGCAAAAAATGACTATTTTCGGAATGCAAGTCTTTTTTTGCTTGGTTTTTTAAATAGTGACTGATTTAACGTTGACGTTTAGCATTCAGCGATGGCGTTGAAAGGTGTTGTTATTTATTAGTTATTTATTTCAACGTTGCAAACTGCTTGATGGAAAGAATACGACCCTACCTGGACATCTTTGGTGAACTGGTTATTGGCAAAGATGCTCAGCGATGTGAAGTCGCGGACCGTGTCGAACTCGAAGACGATCTCGACGGGCTGGCCGTTGCGCGAGTCGTTACGCCACCCGACCCAGCCTTCAAACGGTCGATCATAAAACGAACAAAAAAGAAAGAAGGAAAGCGAGGAGGGAGAAAAAAAAGGCCATGAAAACGATGACGGGAAATGTCGGGACAAGAAAACTGATACTCGGCATAAATCTTTACCTCGATCTTGGTCGTAATAACTAGCTTTGAAATTGTCGGGATCGAGTTTGCCGTCTGTCAACTGGCCGAGTCCCTGGCGCAGTAAAGAGCCGCAGATGCCGTCGTAAGAGGCATCGTAGAATTGCCAACCGGCTCCTCGCTGATCTCCCTGCGTCATCTGACAGCTGGCAATGCTCTCAGACCTTCAAAGGAGAAAGAAAAACCCACAACAGATCGAACATTACACATCGTGAATGGACGGTCGGCTAGCAGCAACATTTGCTTCACGAGTTTATGATATGACGTAGTTAAATAAGACACACACAAAAATGTTTTTTTAGTGCAAAATGAATGCGTCTCGTGCGAGACGACAGGGTCTTATTACGTACCAAGGGCAGCCATAAATCTCGACTGGCATGCAAACCGTTCGTCTGTGATGGCTGTACGGGAAAAATCGCAACTTGCGGGCGATCAACACCGGATCCAATTCACGCTTCTCGGCCACGTACGAGTTCGTATTTCCTGCGATTACCTGAAAATGGAATATTTTAAAATTAAAAACGAACGAAAAAAAAAAAGATGCTAGACAAAAATGAGGTCATATCATTTGGCATTCATTGACACTATCAGTTTTTAGAGTTTCGCCAGTTTTCAAAATACATTTAAAAATCACATCACGTTCCTGTTCACAGAGGAAAATGGCAAAACTCCCTTCACCTATGGTCGTATACGCATAACGACTCACATAACGATTTAAAACATTTCACTGAAAGGCAACTCTATCACCCAACCGCGATAAAAATCTAGCCTCGTAATCGACCGTTGCCGAGCTCCACCCGTAAAAACGGCAAATCAATAAAACATCCTCAAATAGCTGACAGAACGAACTGATTTGTTTCACAAACCACCATTTTTCTTATTTCTCTCAAATAGGCAAGCGTGAATAGCGCCATATTTTCTTCTGAAAAGTACCATTCACGTTAGCAAAAAGAAAAAAACTAATCTGATTGCATACACGAAATGCTAAACCGCGTCAAGACGCGTCCCCCAAAATCTTTCCTATTTAAAATCAAAACTTGGTGATGAGCTGTCGGAAATCCCCGTGCACGTCGTACAACCTTCGCATCCTATTGTGTACGCGTTATTGTTAGGTAGAAAATAAGCTTGTAGAGACTATTAATCGCGGACCCTCGTTCCGACGGTAAATAGCTGCACAAGAAATCCTCGTTGTGTTGATTGGCACCAATATCCCCCTTCTCATTTACAGTTTCATCTCGTCTACAACAATCGACGCCATCAGAAGCGCGCAATCCAAAAGACAAACTTTTGAAATTGTTGATGTCTTACGTATTTTCCGCTAGGGGACATGTTGCGACATACATCTAACGATAAGTTGGTTGATGAATGATAAACACGGGGGGGGGGGGGGGAAATAAGTTGATTGTTCTATTCGAATTCAAATATCTAATGGAATTTCGTTAACATTTTCGTATTTTTCTCTACGTGATTGCGTTGCCTTTCTTTCGGAGTTGGGGGTTTCTAACTTGAAAATATCGATGACGGCTAACTTTTTTCCCGCTAGGCTTTCCGAGATGTTCTTCCCGCTTAATATTCTAGAGTGTTATGGGGCTAAAGAAAACGGGAGAAATGACGTGCCACTCATACTGAAAAACATCTGGATACATCCCCCCCTTCATCGCATGCTCCTTTTCACGCATAAGACTCTACTGCGTTCAACTGTGCGCGGCTCTCCGCGTTGGGAATCCGGAGTTGATTGGCCTTTTCCCCATGTAGAGACGTTACGCTGTATCCCAGACCTTGTTTCCCTTTTGATTCATTAGCCAGAATTGTACTTCGCTTATAACGTTAAGGACTTCTTGTTTTTTACCCCTTTTTTCTTTAGTTAAAGCAATCGCTATGCTTGTGTGATGGATACGTTATGACTGTGCGGAGACGGGCGAAAATAAGAAATCCCCTCGTTTTTTATATCGAATTAGAAACTGTGAGATTTGGGGTAAGTATATAGCAATTGGTCATTTGATCTTCGTAAGGCTTGCGACATTTTAATGTTGATAAACAATACGGATGAACTTTAAAAGATCGTACGTGATATGTTTGTTTTAAATATATATGTATACTAAATTTAACTGAGTTACGCTGACTGTATTAGATTAAGTTTACAAAGTAATACGAAGAAATGAGGACGGGCAAAATGGGAATCCATCATAATTTGCTCCGGACGAGGTTTGATTCTATTCGTTCTCAATTTCCTCAATTTCTTTCTGATTCCATCCCCCCCCCCCCTCCCTCGTTACATTGTCCCTACCATTTCCTTTTTTTTTTGTTTGTTTGTTTTTATGCTTTGTCAACGTGGATTTCTAGTTGTTGTTTATACCCCTCTTCTTTTTACACCCCACCAATACAAAATTATCTGAAACTTCCGGTTGTTTTCTCTTATCTTTGACTTCTCGTTAAAAAAGAATTGAAAAAACATCCTGAATAATTTGGGTTCCTCTCTTTTCTGGGGGTTGTTACCTTCGTGTTTTGGCGACAGAAGGCAGAAGAGAAATAATTGAGTTAATGTGGGCGACTGCGCACTCGTCGCTACCTGACGAGTCATTAAAGATTAAGAAGGGAACCCATGCAATCCACCTGCTTTGAAACATACAGGCCCCACCAGCTTCCTGAACCTTTTTCTTTCATTCCCATATGTTCTTCAATTTTTTGTTTAACCGCACGCAAAATACAGAAATTGATTTTTAAAAGAATCGAAAAAGAAAGGCCTTTAAACGGAGATGTGGTTGGCTACCTGAAAACAGATTTCCCCCTTTTTTTTTCTTTTTGATGGCAGAATAACTAACGAGGCCAAGCAGTTCTGGAGCGGAAGACCCGTAGTGTTGTTTGAAGTTGTTGTGTTGCAATGGTTAACGAATGTAAGGAGGGAATGATAAAAATGAGTTGCTCGCACAAAAGGGCAACCCCACTCGATCAGCCGAGTCATCCATAAAAAGAATGATGAAAAACAAGTGGCAAAATGGAGGATGACGTTGTTAGTTATGATCGATGAAGTCAAAATGTCCTACAATCAGCTTCTAAACGAATTAACGCATTGTGTACGAAAGAGACCCAAATTGGCGTGTGAAACGTCTCGATTTTTTCTGATCGTGTGTCATGTCGGACCACCGGAAACTAACCGAATAAAAATTCGATAGTTAGACGATGGCGTTCGTTTTTTTTAACTGATGGGACGATTACGTTTTATTTTTCTCATGAAAAAATAAAATAAAAGTCAAGTCACTAACGCGGCATTCGTGCCGGTGAGAAACGGGAAAAAAAATTCAAAGAACTGATTGCCGTCGAAAGGATACACACACCCATGTCTATTATCTGGAAAAAGTTCTATCTTTTTGTGTGTGTGTTGAGTTGTGATTCAGTCAGGGCAGAGCCGCGTAATAAGAGACGACCAACACACACACACACAAAAAAAAAAGAGAATAGACAGTAGGGGGATTTTCATTTGTAAGTTGCAACTGTGACAATGCACGAAAGCTCGTTCTCACGAGCTGCGGGACTTTGTTTAACAATGACTCCCTCCTGCTTCGTAGCTTTTTAACACTCGAATTTTTTTTCCCTACCCAATATTTCGTTTTCATTTTATAATATCGGTCGGATTTTTAGAAGGATTTCAATCGACATTTGGTAGCCATTTTTCGAGCGATGTTAGTGAGATACAGGGGGTTTGGAAAAGAAGAGTATCCCGTGATGATTGTCGCAATAAAAACAGTTTTTTTTTTCAGACCGGACGGGCGCAGTTATAACGTAAACATAGACGGGAGGATACTGATCAACTATGGGTTTCTACAAAAAATGATCGTTCTTTAATGAAATCCTTTTTTCCGCTTCTGATTCTAACCCGCCGTCTGGAGTGGATGGTTCAAAACCAGCGCCGAGTACAGATACATGAGATAACCAAACAAAAGTTTGTAATCACGTAGCGGCTTTCGTGTTCCATTCTTTCTTTCTTTTTTCCCCTTCTTTTTACATTGTGTCTATGTCGTCGACCCTCTTTTTATCATCGCGCAGTCGATGAGTTGTTCAGAAGCGATGAGGGGAAAAGAAGGAGATGGGAGAGGAGACGATAAAAAGAGAGAGAGACAGAGGAAGTTCCAAAATCTTTTTTTCATGCTGTTACCGATCGAAAATAAAAATAGATCGACTTACGGGATAACGAGTTTTCACGTTACTAACGCACAACAATCTAATATTTGAATAGAATTAAATGCGCTCCAATTTCTTATGTCGAGTCAGACCGATAAAGCATGAAATAAAAGATGACCGCCCCCCTTTCACCAAAAAATTCTAATAAAAAAATAGCACATACCTCTTCGCTTTTGGTGTCCTTGTAACGAACCCATTTCGCTAAAGATTCTCTCCAGTATTCGAGCAGAAAATGTTCGGTAAACTCCTGCCCTTGGCCGTTTCCGAATCGTCCTGTCAAACGTTAAAAAAATGATGTGAATTGTTTGTTTCCACCTTTCTAATTCATTTTTCTACGAAATTCAGATTCTCTAGTTTAATACTAATTCACTATTGCGTTTACCTTGGGTCTCGACGGCCGTGATGACGTGGTCCGTTTTCAAATCGATCTCGAGTCAGTCACGAGGCTGATGAGTGGCCTGTTGGCGAGGGCACCACGCTCCTCCATTTCTCTGCACGCGTACCCTAAGAAAAACGAAAAAACAAATAGTTAATGTTGCGCTTTAGATTGATGTCGACATTTAAAGTCCTTTAAATCGTTCGCCAGTCACGAGAGGTCGTCTGCACGATATTCATCAAAACAATTCTCGCTAGTCTCTTTTTTTTTCAAACAAGAAAAATCATATAAAGAACGTGAAAGAAATAGGACGGGTGTTTACTACGATGACTTCATTATCGTGATTTCTCTACGAAAACATAAAATAGCGCCGAGTCAGCCGAAAAGAATAAAATAAAAAAAGAAGACCCGTTTGCTATTGAATGAAATCGTGAGAGAAAAAAAGAAAAGGAAAGACAGGAATCGAGTCTGGTGTTGTTGACTGTTTGGACTGTGAATGGTGACAATAGAACGTGCAAGAGTCTATCGCATGAATTCCATTTTTTTTTTTCTCTTCTCTGGAATTCGACGATCGACATTTCAATGTTGGATTTAGCTCTACATGACTCAGTCATTCCAACTCGTGTTCCATAACTTTCCTTTCTTGTTCAATTTTTTTTTTCTTTTTTGCTTAACACAAATCTCTACTTGCCTTATTTTCTTTAGAATTTGGTTTTAACATAAAGATGATTTTATTTTTTAAGGGATAGAAAAAGAACAGTTAGCTGTGATCGTAATGTGAGGGTTCCTATCGTAACTTGTTAAAAGCGAGAACGTCAATTAGCAATCGATGGTGCGCCCTCGGTTCCATTTCGTTCCCGAGACGCGTTCAGTTATAAATCGAGACGACATCGGAGAAGCAGGAATAGAAATAAAGGGACCTACCACGAGTTCACAACTTCGTTCGTTGGATTAAAAATAAATAATAAATGTAGCCTTCAGCAATTCTTATAATGTAAACTGTCAGTGGCGAGTGAAATGGTTGGCTGTCAAACAATATTGAAATTGACAGGAACGCGTCGCTCTAATGGAATGTGTCAACAGTTTTTAAATGCCCCGATGTTTAATCTCAGATTTTAATGAAACAAATTCCAGAATTTTAGTTTTTTTTTTTCTTATGGAATTTGTGTTTGTAGCTTATGTATTACATACTTTAAAATAAATTCATTTGAAAGCTTTAAAAAAAAATGTGCATATTGCATCGTACCTGGCATTTTGCGGGCCGACGCTGGCACCGTCGAACGATGAGCTGGCGGCAATGTCCTCGTCACGAATGGCTCCCGATTCCATGCCCAGGGCGCCGGCACATTGACCTAATTGAATATGGATAGCGAAATGTTGCAAAATTAGACGACAGGAAAGCCAAAAATAAACATACACACAAAATTGATAGTAGACCACAAATATTCCCGTGTTTTGTGGCCAACTAAAAGTAAACAATGCGCCATGGTACTTACAATTTTTTTAAACCGCAAATTTTACTTTGAAATTTAGTTTGATTCGTTTTAAGTGTAAATCAATGCGGGAACTTTGCCTTCAGCACGTCGTCCCTTTTGTTTTCCTTCCGAAATCTGTTGCAAACTCCTTCATTACGTTCGCGCACTTTCTTTAGCGCCCCTCTTCAACTCGAAAATAAAGAGATAAAGAGCAATTAGCGCTAATTGAAAATACTTCATACAGCAAGCTCGAAGAGTCGACGATGTTTACGCTTTTCAACGCTAGTGACCTCCCCGCTCTTTCCGAAATGCATCGACATCCACGAGATAACACGAGCAGAGCAAAGTCTTTGCTTCATTCTCTCTTAATGATGACATCTTAAACTGACAATCGCTATGAACGACTATCACAGTTTTTCACTAACGTTTCAAATGAGATTTCAATGCACGAATTAAAAAAAGCCAATGACGTAGCTCAACTTTAATATATCTCACTCTGCCTGCAGTCTCCGTATATCTGAAGTGGAGTGACAATGCCAGCAAAGAAAACTAAAAAATGCGAATAATTTAGTATATAACCTTGTAGCGTAGCTACCAACGCAAGTTCCTCCTAGCGTTTGGCAAATTATAGCTTATAGCCAAGAACACGCAAGTTCTTGAGGAAGGCTATAGCTTGCTTCCAGCCATCAGCATCAACCAAGGCTGTCCATGAAAGAAACACTTATCGTCAATGTCTTCCATAGTATCGTCTAATGTTATAATGCCAATAAAACTTAAAGACTGGTTTCATGCGCAACGAAGGAAATGCTAAGCGACAACACGGTGAAATGAGAAATCATGTTGAAAGGCCCAAATGTTCCAGTTGCGCACGGGATGACGCAGTTTAAAATACTACTTTGAGGTTGTTTCTAAAATTTGCACCATCACATTGAAAATCACAATTTTTTTATCAGCTAACATTTTTTTTTTAAAAGTCGAATCGCACGAAAACTTTTGTTATATAATGCGCAACAGAAACTCGTAAGACAAACTAAAATAAGCAAAAGGGATAGTGTGCTAAAATGCCGCCAGAGGGCGCTCAACAAGAATGAAATTGATTCCGCGCAAGTTATTGCGTTAGAGTGCCGCCAGAGGACGTTCAACAAGAATTAAGTTGATTCCGCGCAAGCTATATTGTGCTATCCAACTGGTCGTACTCGTTATAATTATTTCACGATCAATATCATATATTATGCAAATTAAATATTATTTTCGAACTAATTAGTATTTTGAACAAGATGCGAAATTTATTGAAGTTTGCGTAAACGCAGAATTAAACCTGATTATGTTTGATTGAAATTTTGAAAATTAAATAAAATCATACCAAATTTCAAACAGTCGGGCGGCGATTCTTGCTCGATTCTTGATAAGCAAGTGGAAAACGGGAAAAAATTCAAAGTTTTTTCTACGATAGCCAAAATTACGAAAAATCTCAAAATGCAAAATTTCTTTGCAAATTTCGCTGTATGGATAGCGTACGTAATCGGCATCGAACTAGAAGACGAGGTTCGTTACGAAAATCCTCATATTGAGACACCAGAGAGGGACCCCGACTATGATTCCCGGCTTCAATCTAAACGACCAGTACCACCCAATGGCAAGATCCTCTACGTGCCGGAACCACCGGGCCGTCCCGAAAGTCAGGGAAGCAAGAATTGTATTATCGAAATGCCCGAGGATGTGAAACCGGAAGCCAAATCGTTCTCGTACGCCCGTTATGATTCCCGGCTTAAATCTGCACGACCAGTACCAGCCTATGGTAAAACCCTGTATATCCCAACCCCCGTTCCACCAGTCCGTCCGGAAAGTCAGGCGAGGGGGCACTGCATTATCGACATGCCCGATGAGGTGGAACCGGAAGCCAAATCGGCCTCGTATGTCTGTTATGACCAAATGCCGCAAGGCAGCGGTAACTCAGGCGTCGACGCTTATGGCAACGGTCCAACAGCACCCAATTTTATACCTACACCGCGTAATAGTCCGCCTGTTTCGAACGTGGCACCACCACCACAAGCTCGTTACGAAACTAAGGTAAACACAGGCGTGCTCATCGACATGTCCAATGTGGAGGTACCTGCCTCTGGTGTCCGCTACGACCTAATGCCGGAAGGATTCTGTAATTCTGGCATTGAGGCTTATCGGAACCGGCCGCCCCCGGTTCCCTTTATCCCCCCTCCACCGTATTGGCCGCCCGTTTCGTATGTACCCCCTCCACGACAAACATCTCCGTGTTTTGTACCTGAACAACCTTGCTGGCCGCCCGTCTCGCACGCGCCCCCTGAGCCGCAAGAGCCTGTAGCTGAAGTTCGTGTCTACGATTATGCGCCACGGACAACGTCGGAGGAAGTATTCGTAGCGAAAGACGTTGACGATCTTATAGATCTGACATCAGAAGTCTCAACGCATGAACCTACCGGCAATAGGGCTCGTGACGCTTCTTTTTACGCTACACAGCCGGCCAATCAGCACCAGGCTTTGGAGCGTCATCGAACTCAAAATGTGGCTGAACATGGTTGCCCAGCAGATGATGCCATACCACTCTCAAGGCTTGTTTGGCATGGTCGCAGGTCTTCACTGAAGAACGAGCGAAGGACTGCCCAAGGGCTTAACATACCACATACGAGGGATTCCTATATTGGAACGCAAACGTCTCCCCCACCGGTCATTGAGGCCACTCCATCTGTCGAACAGGGATATGTGCCTTTTAATTCTGAATATCGGGATGATCCATCCAGGGTAACTCAACAACCTCCAGGAGTTACCAACAACCCGGTATTCAATATGGTTGGCCCCGTGAACCGAAATGGCGACTTAACGGAGAAGAGGGAAGAAAATTTGACCGGAACATACAACCATCCGGCACAGGTGACATTGCGTAAGCTGCTCGTTGAATTAGACAAGGAGAAACAGGAACGGGAGCGGCAAAAGGCACAACCCCAGGTCAAAGGGGCCACTCCATTTGTCAAACAGAGGTATGTGCCACCAAATCCTCAATATCGCAATGATCCACCCATGATAATTCAACGACCCCGACGCATCGTGGCCACTCCATTTGTCGAACAGAGGTATGTGCCACCAAATCCTCAATATTGCAATGATCCACCCAGGACAATTCAACGACCCCGACACGTCAACTAAATTTGGTTTCCCTAAGGACGAAGTTAAATTCAACTTTGCAGTTATGTAACTTGAATTTATTTCCGTCGTTTAGCGAAATGCAATGATCTTCGTTTCTTTTTCTTGTCATCACTGTTCTGTCAGTGGAATATTTTATCTTTTTGGCCCGCAAAAAATCCTAAAACATGTAACGACGCTTATACCGTGTTGTACTTCGACTCAATTGAATGGCGAACCCGTACACGGAGTTGTTCATTGTCGCGAATTTGATTCTTCCTTTCACTTTCTATTCTAATTGTCTTCTTCCGGCAAACTTGTTTGCATGAGCAAGAGAGTAACGGTATAGCACTTATTTTCGTTAAAAGTGCTTGCCAATATTCTCTGCCATGTTTACGACTGCTGGAAGGGGACGATAGAAGATGAAAGTGTTGGTTGTTTTCATTTTTGCGACCGTGACACGACTACCTCTACGGGGGATTTTATCGTTAAATGAGTCGTTCAATTTCAGTGGAGCAACACACGAGAAAGCGTCGGTCATGTTTTAGGATCAAAATTTGGTTCCAAATTTGTATTGTGTTTGTTTTTTATTTCATCAATAAATGGATTCAACTCCAAAATAACCTGCGTTTTTAAATTTTTAAAAAATAGTATTAAGATAATAATCGAAAAAGTTATGTCACAAAAATGAGAAAATCATCCTTAAACTGCGGACTTACATATGAATCAAACGAAGGGGGGGGGGGGGAGAAAGCGAATAAAAAAGAACCACGGGTTTCAAATCGCTATTAGTTAAAAATTTAGTTAGATGTCATAATCGCTCCCACCATTTACCCTAAACTGAGACTGTCTGCAACCTTGAAAAACTAATTAACTCAAGTTGCTTCAGGCCAACAGGTGACTTGTGGGTTCAAAGTGGACATATAAAAGCAAGACGTAATGCTACAGCCATACGCAGATCAACTTTTATCTCCATCCACCAAACTTCTCTATTTCGACATGAAGGTAAGGCAGTTCATTTAACATTGATTAGTGTGTTTAAATTTGAATATATATATAGGATTGACGTGCACGGAGTAATGAAGGATTTTGAACTTTCTCTTCTGTTGTGTTGCTTCATTGCGGAAAATAAATTTCTCGTCCAAACGGTTGAAAAAGTTTGTAGAAAAAGAACTATCCATTTTGTGACTGGAGTACATATATTCATTTAAACTTGCAATTTCACTACCCACATGAAAACTAAGGCTTATGCAATATGGGAGAAAAAACAGTAACCAACTAGCATGGTTTCTGAACAGCTTTTGTTTTATTGGATGTGGCAAATCTATCCTATGTTTAATAGTTTTTCGCATTCTTTCAGTGCCACTTTACAATGCAAAAATAAAAACCTTCGCGTTATTGTTTTATTTCTGAGATACTCATTGTTTTTCCCCCTTTATCCTTGCGTTCTGGACTTTAAAACATCTTTGTTGTGGTCTGCGATTTGCTCGTTTGACGAAATTCTATTTACGGAAAGTGTTTAAACGTGGCCGTAGGGTTTCGCCAATCAAAATTAAACACGAGTCACTTGATCAGCGGAAAGACCTTAATTTTTTTCTTTTGACAAAAGGAAAGAAATTGATGCCATATGTGGAATTAGTTGATTTTCCGCTGTTTGCGCCCAATGAACTTTGCGCATCCGTTCTAATGCTCGTTATTACTAGCGTAACGCTAGAGGGGCATGTAAGCAGATGCGTCTCCGTTATGGTCTAATCGGGATTCCCTAGACCAGAGAACTATGAGGGCTCTTGAGATGGTGATCACGCGGATGGCACGGACGCTACCGAATGTTCTAGTCGACAGCGAAAGAAATCCGAGATGGTTTCACACTGTAAGCTCTTTCTGACAAAATGATGCGTCCTGTTCACTTGGCCGGCTCCATTGCCATCCTCTTTGCTATTATTGGGCGCATTAATGAGTACCATACGCCGCGAGCGAGTACAAGAATAGAAAAGAGTAAGGCCGATAACAAGGCCGAACAGATAATTAAAGGCCGCTATATAGAATTTCGTATTTTCAGCCGAAAAAGGCATAGTGAAGGGAGAGAAAGGGAAGGAAGGCTAAGTGAAGGCACATATCCTATTTTTTGGTATTCTTTTCGTCCGCTGGCGATGTAATTGGAGATGGAGGGGGTCGGTCGTACGATTTGACGTCACGGAGTACAGAGTTGTTAGAAGTGCTGGATTGGACGAAACCAGAGGCCGGTTCGGTAGCCTGAAGGGTAGACCCGTGTATTCGAGTGAAGGATCCGTCAGGGGGAAATCTAACCGGAGTGGATCCGGTGATGCCCAATTTTTACGCTTTTGGCGTGCTCGAAGATGGTGAGGTGGAGCGCCGGTTTTCATTCAATGGAATCGCGCTCAAGGAAACGGCTGCAGTCTTCACGCTCAACGGGACCAAGTAGATAATCTTTCGTTTTATATTCATTTAACGTTACATTATACTAATCATGGCTCATTTGTTGACAAACAGAGGAGCTGTGCTCCGCCAAATGACTGACGGACATCATTTGATTCAGCTGATATACGACGCTGACCTGTCATTGCAAGATTGCGAATACATCACAGATACAGAGACGGCCATGGCCTTCCAAGAGAAATTAACTAACGAATATCGGCAATTATCATCCATTTGTCACAACACTACCATTCGCATTATCGAGAAACGGTCAGACCTGCCGGAAGATCTTGCACGATCAGCTGTTTACCGCCGAATGAAAGCGGAATGCCGCCAGCTTCACTCACGTATGCGCAAGGCTGCCCGTCAATCTGAGGATCAGTCATCTGTCAGGTACGAGAGTAGATTAGTTAACCCATCCGTCCTTGCTTCCAGCATTTCTTGGGAATCGTAAACCAGATTCATCTACCTGAGTTCTACTCAAATCTACTTCTTGTATATTGCCTTACATTGTAATTTTTAACTTTGTGATTTATCTTACTAACTGGGTTTCTCTTTTTTTCCCATCTGATGGATCATTACTTTTCGTTTTACAAATTTCAGTCTTTTTTCCTCCTTTTTTTCATTGCTTTTGGACTTGGAAATGTACAAAGAGGGTTAGCATAAGATTTAAAGATTTTATGGAGGGACGGGGAGAAGGGCATCGTTTTGGAATATCATTGGTTTTGGAGTCAACACGTTGCGTTATTACTGACGCAGCAGGAGGAAACGCGATATCATGATGATGCCTGGAACGATTCGGTTTGGTTCCGGGCATCGTGCCACCAAGTACAAGGATTTGGGAGCAGAACAGGCCGTCGACCGCTGCTGCCGCCGCCACGACCACTGTCCAGAAACCATCCGGAGTACCAAAACAGAATACGACATCACCAACAACCGACCAATCACGATATCTGCGTGACTGCGATGAGAGGTGAAGTACGAACTGCACGAGTGCAGTACTTGGGAATGTATAGGCTAATTTTAGGCAATTATTTTAGCGTTACAATTGATGTTTGGGATTCATTCGCGCGGTGTACAAAATTCTTCTCGAAAATGTTATAGAAACAAAAGGCATGCACGTCTTTCCACCACTAAACACAATTTTAGTCTCAGCTTTTTTCTTTTAAAAAACAAATCGTCTTTCATAGCTCGTTTTCCAGCTGTCAGATGTCTTTAATGTGAGACATTTTTCGGCTTGTCTCATTCGTTGCTGTCCCTTAGTCTTTTTGTTTTCGTTTTTCTCGGGGAATTCTATTCTTGATTAACACACACACTCCAAGTTGTCTTGCGTCTTCCGGCTATTCGAAACCTTCTTTACAACAACCATCTCAACATAACAGAAAAAAAACACAAGATCCCCCACACAATGCAGTTGAATCAGCAAAATGCGAACCTCGAACCTCCTTTGCGTATTTGTAGGAGAAGGCGTGAAGCAGTTGATCTCTACATAGTTCCCCACACGAAATGGTGCGGTAAAGGTAATCTGGCCGATGGACCATCTAACCTGGGCGGCTATGCAGCAGCGGACAGGTGCTGTCGCCAGCACGACATGCAGCAGCGGACAGGTGCTGTCGCCAGCACACATGCAGTGTCCCCAACACATCACGGCCTGGTCCGAGAAATTCGGTCTGTAGAACAGCCGACCTTATGCAGCTATGCATTGCACTTGCGACGACAGGTAAATTCCCCCCCCCCCCCCTGCCTTCCATTGTTTTGGACATCGAAAGGATGCGTAAAGTTCCGTTATAGAGATAGTTAAAGAAAGCGAAATTAGAAAGAGGTTCGCCAAGGACGTAGGAGAGATTGGAGAAACCAATTTAAAATTACGAAGAATTTATGCAAGGCCAGTTCGATCCATCTTTGTCGTAAATGTTTGGAGGCATAGGGTTAAGTATGCAGTTCTGTCAGTTCGTATGCAACGCCCAGAAATCATGTAGGGTTTGGTGCGTTAGGGACCGTTAGAATGAAAATGGGAACGGGCCACAGTGTGCTGACCTTCTTGGCCGATATCGCCTTGCCTTCAGCGGTCCAGCCGAACTTTCATTCCGTTTTTCCCGGGACTTATTTAGAGAACGTTTGATTGCCTCCAGACGAAATTACAGGCTTTGTAGTCGCCTCAGCCAGGAATTTAACAACATTCTTGTTTATTCTTTAAAAAATATAGATTCCGTTCCTGTTTAAAGCAAGCTAACACGGCTGCCTCCAACTTGGTGGGCAAACTGTTCTTCAACATCATTCAAATCAAGTAAATATTATTGAATAAGAAATCATTGTCAATGGCGCATCATAACTCTATTTTTCTTTATTACAGGTGTTTTGTGCTCAAACCAGAGAAAGTTTGCAAGAAAAGCTCGTGGTGGGGGAAATGTACACAGAATGAATGGAGAAAAAGGGCTCACCTCCGCGATCCTATTCCGTATTGAAATAAGCTATTGCTCTTGTAATGCTTCTTAAAAAATACGATTAGGGTTGTCGAGAAGAGGTCAGATTCTTTTTTGCCCACAAACGAGAGAGAAAACCAGTGTCGTTTTTTGTTTGTTTATCAACAGCATTAGTCGTGCCAGTCAGGAAAGCTATTTTCCTTTGTTCGTATTTTGCTTGTTTCATTCCTCACCAGTCTACCCTTCACGATACGGAAAGAAAAATTCTTTGGTCAGTAAAGCATCCACGACCAATTTGTTGTTGATATTATCGCCGATCTGAAAAAGATTTCGCATTTAACGTAGCAGAAGATATTTTTTCTTCTAATCTACTTTTCTGTAAATGTCCCTACACCGCGTCCGTGCATATTATACGTGCGTGCATGCTCTCTTATCTAGAAATCGATTTTCGGAAATTCAAACGAATTATTTTAGTTGTTTCTATTAACTCATTTTGCCTTGCCAATTGCATCCTATAAGTGTTCCAGTGTGGCCAAATAAACATGTCGTATACCGTTTTGCGCAACGATGTGGCAATAGAATATTAATTTCTAATGTTTTTTTACTGTGTAGGATTGCCACGAACCACGAAAAAGCGATTGGCTATTTCCTGTTAAATTAATGTGATGATTGGACCACAAGTAGGTAATTTCGCCATCGACGGCAAGGCTACAAATATCGCAAAATTGCTGTGTAAACAGTTCCTTCCTCCTCCGCCCCCTTTTCCCAAAATAAAAGTATCTATATGTTTTCATAATACGTAAAAATCGAGGTTAAATTCACTGAAAAAGTGTTATCGTGAGTGAAGACATCCGAGATTCTCAATCGATTAGTCTTGAACGTAAGTATTTTAACCTTGACATTACTTTGATAAATAGAATGGCGATACAGAAGCTTGGCCTTCGCTGTAATTATTATTTGTTTACTGTTGATTCTTAACTGCACACAGGCTTGGAATTAGTGTTAGAAACGCGTGTACCACTGAGCCAGAAACGAAAACGCAGTTTGTACAGGCTTGAAAATAGGCCCGACAAAAAAATAAGCCCGACAATAAAAATAAGCCCGACTTTTCCACCAATTTTGTATTTTTTTTTTTAAACATTTAATTTTACAATGAATAGGCGTGCTTTGGATTCAATATCAACGAAAATCATGAAAATTGACTTTATGTTTTTCATGAGTTCAGAGGTTTCTAAAATAAGGAGAAAAAACGGTAAGTGTTGTCACGCCAGTACAGTATAGCGCCATCGCGCTACAACCAAATATTCAATATATTTAGATAACAGCTGCTTTGATGAGAAAGCGAATAACTTTCCTGAAATCAGCATGTAATTTTGAATATAAATTGTAACTTATGATAGAATTCCAAGTGGTATTCTTTTTTCCAAATTGTTAAGTTTGAAAATAAGCCAGACAAAAAAATAAGCCCGACAAAAAAATAAGCCCGATTTTTCTACCATTTTTGTATTTTTCCAAATTTTTCATCACAAGTATAATCTAAATTTAATGCTGATTCATAAAAAGTTATTCGTTTTCTTGTCAATCTAGCTGTTTTTGAAATAAACGTAATTTATCAACACTTTTCGCTAGCGCTGTAGCGTAGGCTACTGACGCGCTAGCGTTGCGTTAAATATTCGGTATACTTAAAAACGATTGAGTTAATGAAAAAAATAACAACTTTCCCGGAATCAGCTTTCAATTTCGAGTACATTCTGTGATATTCAACCAATTCCAGTGAGTATAATTTTTTGCAAATTTTTGAGGCAACATTCCCACGATGTTTTTGGCGTTTAATTAAAAAACTATAAGGCCCGATGAAAAATAAGCTTGATTTTCGTGATTAGCATTCAATTCAGAATTGAAATTGGTTTTTTTCCTCAAGTCAACTGCTTTTGAAATAATCCTAATAAATGGGATGCAGAAAATCATCGCCGGAACGTGCTAGCGCACAACTGTGTTAATCCGTTTTTTTCATTTATTTTTAAAGCCACAAGTTTTACGTAAAAATGAACTCAATTTTCGTGATTCTGGTTTAGTTTTGAATCGAAGTGGTGTATTTCTAAGGATATTTAAATTTTAGCGAAAAATGAAAAAGTAGGAAGGCTATAACCCTTCTCACTTTTGTCAAAATCCGCAAAAATCAATATCTCTTAGAATTTAATGAAAACGACACCCTATAATCGAAATTGAACGCTGATTTCAATAATGTTATTTGTTTTTTTGATAAATGAGCCGTTTTGGAAATATACATTATAGTTCTGTATCCCGCTTGCGCTGTAACTTGCGCAGTAACTGGCGCACATATTTCTTACCCAGATTTTTATGTTTATTTTATTTTCTGCTTATCTAGTTGTGAAATATGAAAAAGCAAGAATTTTTCTCTAAATCTGCATACAAAACAAGTGTATTTCAATAAAATACCGTCGATGGACGGAGTATTATATTATGTATTGTATTAGTATTACATATAAAAAAGAATCAATCAGCTTTTTTGCTCGAATTCTGCCTGCCAGAAGGTAACACGGTATTAGAAAGATTGCTAGTAGGAAAGTAGATGTCATTCTTGTCCCTCCATCAGCCTAGAATCAGGCAGTACATTGTTGTTTAGATCCCACGAAATACGCTGTTCCATAAGATATGTTTGAACTTGCCGCCGCGATGGGAGAGAACCTATAGGACTTGGTAAAATCGTGGTAAAATAGATATTTTACAGCTTCTTTTAAGCTTCTTGCCAAGGGCGGAGATTAACCAGGGGTATAGAAGATGACTCGCAATCCACGGTGGGATTTCTGTAATATAGATTTAGAAATAAATGAGGTTAATTACAACTAATTGCGTCAACACTTAGACCGCAGCCTTGGATTTGAAGATCAGTGGTTGAATAGACCGGACATTGCTGTTGTGACAGACGAGACGAGCAAAACTCGTTCGCCGGATCTCATTTAATTGTTCTATGAGTGAAAGAAATTTGTGATTGGATTTGCAGTGAAATGTTAAAGTTAAAAAATACCTTCAGTAAATGAACCAGATTGATCAGAAAGATCGTAGAAGTAGCGATCGCCCCGTTTTAGCCTTAAGAACTGTTCAGCAATCAGACACTGAAATGTAGGACCTACCAGAGCACCGTTGGACAATCGCTCAGAAATGCTTCCGATAAATAGGTCTACATCATCTACCGACTCGTACAAGCTCTCGAAACGAACAACGATCTATAAATTCAGTAAAATAAATCTAAGCGTCTTCACCTTCAACCAACTTTGTACGAACGAACCGGAGAGGGAATTAGATCACGAAGATCGTTAAAACTATTTGCAGCACTTAGGCCACATATGGATCGATAGGCATTGTAACCAGGTAGACCTGAACAAAGTAAGAATTTTTTAAAAATAGAATAACATTATTTTGTTAAATGAAGGTTGTACCGTGATGGCGACCGCGTTGAATGTTTAAAGAAACCAAATCTAAACCGAAGCCCTTGCCCTCCTCTTCAAACAAATGATTGGTGAGCTGTGCATGAAGAACCAGGCACTTGTCATGAATCGTAATTAAGAGACATTGTCACAATTAATATACCTCTTGGCTGAAATAGTTTTCAGGTTTTTGGCCGGGTTGAGAAGCCAATCCGATAAGAAACTTGTCGAGATTTCCGGGCGTGTAAATCTCTTGCGTTTTGAAAAAATGTTGACGTAGCAAAATGTCTCTTTCATTGTTCCCCTTGCGTTCGTCAAATATATTCAGAAATTCTCTTGTTTCAAACAATTCACATTTATATTTGAATGACTGAGAACTTACTGGTGCCGTCCTTGAATAAGAGTGTGACCGAATCGGAAAGCAGCTCCAGCAAATTCGTTAAAAATGGTGGGATTCAAATTGGAAGCGTTATCTTGGCTAAAACCTCGCTGTAATGGCAATAAACTAAGCTGTTGCATTTTCTCTCTTCCGATAATAATCGGCAGCCATTCGTTGTAGGTGATGTGCTGCATCTGCGCAGTCAAAATCCGCCTGCCTTCCTGATAGAGACGCTCGTCATCCCAGTGCGAATTGAGACGGGCGAGTTCTTCAGCCAGACGGTTGTGTTCCCGTAAAAAGACGATGTGCGCGACAGCTAAATTGGGATGTTCGTTCACTCGAGGTGTGTCACCTATTTGAAATTTTTAAAAATTTCGGTTAATTCTGGCATATGTTTCTTTAACAAGCAAGTTACCTGCTTTAAAGCACTTGACTTCACCAGGTGGATCAATTCCGGAAACTCGTTTGGATAACGCACAGGACACTTTGGATTCGCCATCGACTGGGAGTAAATCTAAATCAC
Source organism: Daphnia carinata (assembly GCF_022539665.2). NCBI lineage: Eukaryota > Metazoa > Arthropoda > Branchiopoda > Diplostraca > Daphniidae > Daphnia > Daphnia carinata. The sequence goes on from NC_081339.1 coordinate 1,008,059, forward strand.
TCCGACGAGTCACATTTCATTTGCCTTCTTGGAAGGTACGCAGTTCGTTGGCTAATTTATCGCCAGATCCGTATACATTCGATTGATCTAATTTGTGGGTGAACTGGTTCATCTACGAAATTAATCGATTAATAAGGCAAAACGTACTAGTATTAGATCGTGGATGCTGTGTACTGACGGTGGGAGGGGAAAAGGAGTAGTGATCTTAGACTTACCTGCTCAACACAACCTAAGCTGCAATCAGGTCTGCGTCCTGAAGCTGAACGGACCAAGGGCATGCAACGTTGGCCAAACCTGGAGAAAAAGGCATCGCTTCGTGGTATCTCAATGGGAAAACACCCGGGGTGGACAAGATTCTTACTAATGAATCCCCCGTTTGGCATGCAACATGGGATTGTACTGGAATTAGCTTTTCGTAGATGTATAACGAAAACCAAGTTAGTTTAAAGCAAGTCAACACACTTGTTGTCGTACCCATTCTGAATTCGGGAGTTTTTGTAAAGTCGTGATCGAGGAATTGGCCATATTGCATAATCCAAGTCGTGTCTGTCTCGCTGGGGGCATCCACGTAGCAAGTTACGGTGGTAGAAATTAAACGTGCACTGAAAATTTGTGCAAATCACGCAACATATTAATAGAGCAATATTAAAATGAAAGCTTGTGTTTACCTGGGAAATTCACGGCCACTTTTGGCACGTCGTGGAACACGGACACCTAATGAAATTGTTTTTTACAATCTGTACAAATTTTTACGTATTGTACAACTTTTTTCAGGAAAGGTACCATCAGCATAGGCGGAGGGGACAACTCGCTGGAATCGAGTGAGTGACTTGCCCCAGGATGAATGCTGAGCATTATTACACGAGCCATCCAGCCTCTGGTATCGAGAGTCGACTGTTGTAAAGTAGAGACTATTTTTTGGTGGGAAGGTCACATATTTATGGGTTTCATTGTCCTTATGTCAAGCCAGTCGACCAGAAGAAGAGTGAAAGGTGTTTATGGCCAAAGTTCATTGGCACCCACAATTTTCAGCAACATTTTTCTTGGTGTTATCGGATAGAAATCTAGTTCGTATGAAGAAGCAAACGGTTTCCGGAAAATTATGCTTAATAAGCAGATAGCTGATACCGTCTGATGTCGCATTGGAATCCTACATTGGAAAATCAAATTTTATATTTTCTCGATGGAAAATATAAAATTATTTGATTTGAACTTTAATCGAAAAATGGTGGTTAATTTAATAAAACTAATATCGATTCGATAGCAACCCAACTTAACCACGCGAAGTCGTCAAAACTCGAAGAACTTCTAGTTGCAGCCGCACTGTAGAGACCTCAATCATATATAGTTCGCCAAATTGGACGGGCTTAACTTCATCAAACCTTGCTTTGCAAATTCATTCAGCAATTCAACAAAGTCTCTATACTCAGTAGAAAGATGCTTTCGTTCATGGACATGTGTTGTCTCATCCTGTTTATCTCTTTTGTATGGTTTATGGGAGCCATAATTGGTATCTGCATCGCCATCTTCATCCACCAGAACCCGACTAGTCGTTCCCGCAGTCAACTACGACTGCGCGGATTTTCTCGAGGTCCATGTCACCGACCAGAAAATGAATTTACTCGATTCTGGAATGATGACCAAACAAGATACTTCATGGACACTCTGAGGGGAAAAGAAATAAGTCATGAAACCGCACCACGCCTCGTTTCCCGCCTGCACTGGTGGAATGAACTCCATTATTTCCTAGAAATTTTGGACAACACCGAAGAGTCCATCCAGGAGGTCATCACCGGAATTACGGTGTTGATGAATTACCATGTGGCCTGTCCCATGGAAGTCGAAGAGGCTTTTGTCCACCTTTTCTTCTCACGAGCTCTCCAGGATGGTAATCTTTCGCACTTGTACGCCAAATTATTTAAACGACTTCTGAAGAGCAGTGACAAGAAATGGACTCACATCGTCCGCCGTCTTTTCCAGCTGTGCGCCAACGAATTCAGTACAGTATATCTCGAGTGCGAGGAAAATGCCCTCTTGAAATGCAGAAGAGCAAATAACTTGGAACTCATGTGGGAACTGTCAGGAATACCGGATGATTGGATCGCCGAATGTGCAAACAGTTTGATCCATCAAGTCGACCAAGACGGAAATGAAAAAACGATCAAAGAGCTTCATCTCTTCTTCAAGACGCTATTGCAACCCAAACTGGGAGAAAACTGTGACCCGATCCCTCAAGCCCGGCAAAGGCAACTGTGGAGTTGCTACGATGCGATAGTACGTGCCGCGGCTTCACGCAGGATCCATCTAACAGCTGCGCCTGAGAAATTGGATGACGAAAGCGCTGCAGAAGACAAGGACATGGATACGGATGGATACGATGCCGACGTGGACTCAGTGTCAGACACAGAATCCGATATTGAAGATCGACGTCCATCAGTGCCACACTTTAGCTCTAGATCAGAATGCGAGAATTTCTCGGATGGATACAGCGCCGAAGTGGAAACTAAACCGTGTCATCTTTCGTTTAATCCTCATGTATACATGGATAAAGATGAGGATGAAACGTTAAAAGACACGGATAAATGTGATTCGAGTACGAAACCAGAGATAGAGAAGAAGACCGTAAAGCCTACAGGATTAATAGAGGGCATTATGATTTGGATTAAAAATGCCATAGATGAAAGAGCGATGGCTAAAAAGAAGCTGGAAGATGAACGTTCGAAAATTCTGGGAATTCCACGAAATGGCTCGATTTCAAGGATGCGCAACTCATCAGCTTGTTTTTTTTACGATTTCTTACCAGCTTTGCGACGTATTACTTTATGGAGAGTGCTCAGTAAGTTATTTCGGGTAGTCATTTCGGATCGTCGTTATGGATCGTCGTTATGGATCGTCACTGTTTTGTTTGTTTTGTTTTTTTCGTTTTGGCTCTGTCTCAGTTAATTTGCTGTTGAAGTAAATTACACGGTAATGCTTCCCAAAAAACAATCTCGTTAGTTTTATTATTATTATAAGTTTAATTTCGAAACTTTTCGGGGCTTACTTATTTGAATTAAAATGATTTAAAAAAAAATAGGTAAACAGTTGAAAAATGGATCAAAACGATTCGGCCATAACGTCGACACGTTTACGTCCTAGCGCATGCACGGAAGCGATTTATCATGGCCCAATTCATTTTGTTGGCAGAATGCCCATTTTCCAAGCCAAACAAGTCCGTATGGTCTGTGGAACAATCCGCCCTCATTCGTTACTTTTTAATGTTTTAATAATCAAGCATTTAAATAGCAAATTTTTTTACAGGAGCTGCTATGCCTGCCGGATAACTTGGTTCTTTAAAGAAGTGCGAAAGTGGTGGAGACAAAGGAATAAGAGCCTTATCCGTCTATGAAAATCCGAGCCGCAGTAGTTGTCCAATGTTTTGGAACCCTGAAGCGAGAGAACTTGGGCCAGCCACGAATAATAACTTTCAACGTAGATGATCTGGCGCTTGTTACATTTCGGAAAACGACTTTCTGCTGGAAGAAGTCAAACCCAAGCAAGTTCAACATTTCCTACCAATATACAGACCATTAATAGACGCTTCGATATGGAAGGTCGGTTCAAAAACTTGTTTTTAATACCTTGTTATATGTTGATGACATGTCACGTAAGCTTTTCCTGAAGCGCACCGATATAAGGCTTGCCATTTGACTATTTTACTTCATTCCTTAGGTGTCGATAACTGAATAACGCTGCTCTTTGGAAAGATTTCTAGGGAAGAATTTTAACTGTAGAAAAATGGCAAGTCCTTTTGTAATCCTGCTCTGTTTATTGTCTCATCAGCGCATTGGCGTAAGTTCGTGCCTTTCGAGTATAAACCAGTGGTATTAGAAAGATTACAAGTAGGAAGGTAGTTGCCATTCTAGTCCTTCTATCAGCCTAGAATGAGACAGTATGTTGTTGTTTAGATCCCACGAAATATGCTGTTCCATAAGGTATGTTTGAACTTGCCGCCGCGATGGGAGAGAACCTATAGACTTTCGTGGTAAAAAAGATATTTTACTATTTCTACGAAAGATGTCGTGGCAATACAGTTTTTACCATCATGCAACGGCAGCCTTTCGTGGCAATAGATTTAATGAAATGCATGCCAACAACGTGAAAACCATACATGTGTATATGTAAAAGCTTTCTCTTGCAAAAAAACGCCGTTTTTGCTCATTGTCAAGTCTATTTCCGATTGCTACGACATCGATGACGTAATATGCGAGTCCATCACGAACGCGTGACGATTTTAACTCCGTGTAAACGTGCAATTCTTCATTTAAAAAAATAAAATAGCAAATGAAAGTCAGGTCCGTATGACTACGGCTTCGTGGTTAGCATGCAAATTTTAATCGTCAATCTCCATTGTGACATTTTCCCACCTCACAAGCCTTAGCGTACGCGCACTGCCGTTCTCTGTGCAAGCACACCATACATTATTACTCATGGCAGTTCTATAGTAAAGCCTAGACACACCCTTTAATGTACAAACCTTAAACAAAAGGCAGCAGTGTAAAATAGTCCGTGCGTGTTGGCATTCTAATGAGACTCGACATCCGACTGCTGCCTCGACCTTCTTCCGCTCATCCATTCCGACAGCGCTTTCAAACTAACTCTCATCAGCGTCAGTTTATCGCCAAGGCTTTTGACAGATGCCCTGCAAAAGCAATAGATGACAAGGCTCTCATAGTGGCAAGCGTAAATAGCTACCCTTTAACTTCCAGGAAAATGTTGAAGGAAAAACTAACAGGTCCGTTCGAGTGCTGAAGTAGGATCACATTTCACAGTGTGCGTAACGTTTCCATTGAAAAGAAAGGCACAATTGTTTCCTACTAACTTTAATTATTACTTTGTTTCTTATTAATAATTTAATGAATCTATGCACTTGTAAGTCTGACGGCACCTAAAAAGGAAAAGTGAATATTCGTGTATAACGTATCCCCGTCTGTGATTGACCTCTTGCAAGTTTTGGATCCATCAACCTGACATCGAAGCGTGACGATAAACAATGACCACATCGAACATCAAAAAAGAAAACACACAAATGAGAAGAAAAAGAAAAGAAAAAAACCTCGTCTTTTAACTAGCAGAGGCACAACTTCACGGACCGTTCGTTTCGGTGCCGCCTCGCCGCACATTTGACAGAAACTCTATTAACTGACCGCATAATGCATCCTTACCGCCCATTTCGAACACGCCATATCTCTTCCTGGTGCTATATATCTGCGCAATGACGGATGGCATCACCTGGCAAAGCCGATTGATTCGGTTGGCAACGACAGGCTGCAGATCGTAACACACGGATGTCTTATGTAAGTTGATGGGGAAACAGTAAAACCCCAGGCTCACCCGAACTGAAAATAAGTAAAAGCAAAAAAATTAAGAGAAACAAAAAAATGGAAATACGATTAGGAGCAATCCTGTATCAGGAAAACAGAAGAGAATCAACTATGCCGTGTTAAAATCGCATATGGAACAACAGTCGGTAACACAAGAGAAATAGAACAAGAAGGCTTCTTGTGGCATCAGTATAACTGTCAGCGAGGCTGAAACTTGTTCCATCTGATGCGAAGCCTTTTATTCCAGTAACTTCTTTTCGTTTCCTTTTTTTAGGATTGTCGTAGAAGCACACCGACTGCTCTCCTAAACACGTTTGTTTCTTTTCTTCTGCAAACTTCGGGTTTTTAACAAAGCCATCTTGCATTGAAAATGATGTGTTGAATTTTTGCTTTTACTTCCTACGGACCATCAACACCCTTGCGCTTCCGAAAACCGTTAAACGCAGACAATCATCACGGAAGCAAAACCAGGTGGATGTAACGCGCATTGCTATTGATCAATATGTATTGCGCAACATTGGGGGATCAATTTGCGGGAATTCCATATCGGATGGGTGCAAGACCTTTCAACTCCGTGGGCGACATAGCGCTGCAGCCAGCGTGAAACGTAATTCCGTTAAAGTTCGCTTGAAGGTGTCCCGTGTTACATCCATCTTTTCCTAAACATGATATTATATTTCTGGAACAGATTGACCCCGCCCGTTGCACATAAGGATTCAAACCTGGGGAGATTACGGGTTTCCTTCCACCACGTTATTTTTCTCCAACGTAGAGATTTACATTTGTAAATCCACTCGATTTCTTTTTTTTTTCGAAAAGGGAGACCTACAGTACTTTAATTGGATTCCGAAGGAACGCATTATGACATTGGGTGGAAGGGGATTTATCGATGCAAACCATTATCAAGAGAGTCCCTCGCTATACCGTCGTACGATGATGGCCAGATTAAACTTATGGTAGGTCATTTCCGACCCAGCCTGGCTATTACATCTACACGTCCATCAAATTCTATGGCTGCTGTATCGAACGCTTGGAATACAGTGACATTTCAGTCCCGATTTCAGCTATAAGATGACAAACAAACAAAAATATAAATCTTCATCAAAGTCTATGGAACGTGAATCGGAAGTGAGTTCATTTCCTGATATACACACCGTTTACTGTGCTAGCGTGTTTCTAGATATCAATCCATGCTCGTGATTTTTCGATAAAAAAACCAACCCCCGATGTCCCGTGCTGCTTGTGAGCCCATAATGCACGTGGGGATAGAGATCGGTTAACGTTCATTCATCTTTCATGATGAGGGCAGTGCACGAGAGGCGGCATATAGACACCGACAATAGTTTCTCTCCCCAATGGCGTCGGCGTTCATTGTGCTGAAGATGCATATCTTCTTTGTATTGGGCAACCCCTCTGGTGTGTCTGCATGTTACGAGAAATAATACGAACAGACTGTGTGTCTGTCCGTACACAGCGAGGAGGGAGTAGGGTCCTTATGGCAATTCCCTTCAGAATGGATCGTAACACAAAAACAAGGTGGGGCGGGTTCGATCCTTCAATGCCCGATATTTCCCCATCTCTCAAGCCTCGCATGACTACTGCTTTCATCGGCCGAAGGCCTTCTCTATATGCACAAGCAGCATTGTATAAGAACCGGGGATAGGTTATAGAGACGAACTATAGATCGATGGAAAGTTGGGGAAGTAATTCAGTTACGACCACCACGGAAACCTTATATACATGAGAGTAATATTGGCCGCTGTTAGGATCCACGGGGAAATCTCATCCCCCTCCTCAACTGCTCATATGGAACCCAAGCCACTTATATAGCTGATACTTTTCTCGCTTTCGTCATTTCTCACAGCCCCCCCCCCCCCCTAAAGAAAGGGTCTTCCCCTCTTTGGCCGCATTGTATAAGCAAGGGTGGTATATAAAACATGTTCCCCTTAATACAAAAATTCGCTTATATTTTTATCAGAGAGAAAAGTCAGTTACGTTGACTAATAGCCAACAGACTGCTGTCGCAAATGCGTAATAAGATTGCGCTTTAGAATAAACAAACACAAAACAGACGGAGCACACATAGGCCAACAAAAAAAACGAGTTTTCTTAATGTGTGATGTAATGGCTCGGGACCTCATTTCGGCTCTTTGATTTATGTTCAACCTGGATAGCATTTGCTTGTATTTCTTTTTCGTTCTTTGCATCAAAGAAAGAGAAATTTCAATCATCATAAAAATGCAGATGACATAAAAATCTATTGAACTATTAAATTATAGTATATTGTGACGGGGAATTGTGGGGGGAAGCCGAGGTTAGGAAGTAAGATCACTTGAGACAGTGTTTAGAGGAGAACGGAGTGTATTTGGAAGGAACATTCTAAGGCACTTTCTGGAGAAGACTGCCCCCGAACCTACTTAGGCTCGGGGTATTTAAAGGCAAGGGTCACCCTGTTACCGGGTGACGCCGGAAGAATCTAGGGAAAGATGGTCATCTAGATAACACCTAAATGACCGCTACGAACGTTCTAACCCTTTTCTAGGGTAAAGTAGAAAGTCTATACGGAAGGAGTAGTTAAGATGGTCAAGTAGATAATTCTACTTGACCTTACAGTCCAAGACGGGAGAAGAGTTTCACGTGAAGTCCATTAACACGTGAGTGTCCTTGGATTCCACGTGACAATATCAATAGGGATTTTAATAGTCAAGACCAAACACCAGTGTGGCAAATAAGGAAGTTAACGAACGCCTTTCGATTACTTTTCCCTTTTTCTTTATTCTCTTCTGCTGCTAATGTCCCTCGGAAAACAAATGTTAAAAGAATCTCCGAGTCTCATAAATCTTAAGGGCATCAAGCCACGGAAGAAGAGTCAAGAGACATGGCAACACGAATAAACAACACGCGTGCCTGTTGATAACTATCGTTCGTTTCTTTTGAAATGTTTTCTTTGACTTGTTCTTTCTATTTTCATATCCGGGCGTGACTTGTTTACTTGGCTAACGTACCAACGTGTGGCCAATCCTCTTTCTCTTTGCTTCGTATTATTACGTGATTGACCTCAACTGTCTTTGCTTTTTTCAAAAGTACCATTTTGCTTGATGTGGATATGGATTTCTTTTGTCCTCCTCCCAAAGCTATCAGCACTCCTTTCCACTATGTTCACCCAATTAGGAACATCGCCCAGACAGCTGCCAGACAATAGTCCTGACCACTCTTTACAAATTAACCTGAAATACAAGCGAAAAAAAGGAAAGTCACGTTCTTTTTTTATCGAATTGTTGGCAGTTTTCTCGTTCACGCAACGCGCACATATATTTCTTAATCGATCGTATGAGTTACTCAACCGATGAAAAAATAACGAGACTATCATTCCCAATTAATTTTTTTTCATTCTTATCTAGTAGAGACTCTTAAAGACCTCTCGTTTTGACGATTCACAGGGGCAGGGCTCTCTTTCCTCGACGTTTGCGGAAAAGTTCCGCCATTAGGTCACTAAAATTATACGAGTAGTAAGAAATGAAAAGAGAAAGTGAGGAAGATAAGGACAAAGGCAAGATGAAAACGAAACAAGGGACTTTGATACGAGAGAAAATGTATGGATTAAAAACAGACAAAGACGCCCTGCCGTGAGCGGTGATTGGGCCGTACCATTGGAAATCTATCTGTGGCCAAAAATAAGAAAGATGAAACCGAGCGCAACAATTGCCGTTAGAAACTCCCCAAAACAAAGGGAAAAAAATAGTGTCGGACGTTGTCGGGACCGACAGAGAGCCGACGACAAATACGATAATCACAAGAAACACGGGGAGAGATCAAAGATCACCTCGAATCCATTCAGTTTAGTCATCATCTTCCACAGTGTTTTTTTCTCTTTTGATTTCATTTTTTCTTTTTATTTCTCATGTTTTTTCTTCCTTCTCCGTGATTTCACATCGTTTTTCATCACATTTTCCATTTCGTTCCGTCTTTTTTTTTATTTTTCCTTCTCGCTCTTTTTTTTCTCCCCTTTTTCGCTTGATAATTTATTTGTTTCCATTTCCTTTTTCTCTGCTGCGAACAACGTAGAAGAGCGTAAGCGCAAAAGACTGAACGAAATACTGTCTGGGCTGTAGTCCCGGCGATAAAAGCGTTGGAACTTTTCCTCCTGTTTGTTTTTTTTCATCCATCCATTCATATTAAAAAAAAACTAGAAAAACTTTGCTTCCTATCGGCAAAAAGCAGCCAGTGACAACGGCCTTTTAAATACAAGAGTGTGTAAAATAGCCTCATCGTGTGTTCGTCGCGTTCGTTTACACACACTGTTGTCTCTGCCTAGGGTCGTAAATAATATCCAGAAGGGCATAGACAATGTGATGTACGGTGAGCGAGTCCCGCGTTTGAATTATTGATCTCTCCGGATCCTTGGCACTAACCAAAAAAAAGTCCTTTTCCTACCCGTTTCTTACGAAACCTTTCGGTCTCGCAGACTAACGAGGCATCGATTTAATAGCACTGGGAGCTGACTGCTAGAATCCCGAAGTTTTTAAGTGACGATTTCAAGTTTAAATATTGAAAAAAAAGCATTCAAGAAATATTCTCTTCTTTTGTCTCGGTCCTTTTTCTTTTTGTTTTAAAAGTTTGTATTCTAACCCCCCCGGAATCCCCGTCGTGTTTACAATACGAAGCTCCACACAACCATCGTTTCGTCCTGGAAGCAATTTTCCTCCAGCTCTCTGTTTAGTAATAATAATAAAAGTGATGCTAAGAATGAGCCGAGACAATGAACTGAAGAAGAAAAAAAGGAAGCTAAATTATGAATGCATATGAGCGCAGAAAGGACGATGCATTTTTTAAAGGAAAAGCTTATCCCATTTTTTACTGGGTTCCTGTTTTGGTCTTTTTCATTTCTCACCTTTTCTTTTTGCTATTTTCTTTGGCTGTCGACTGTATCTTTTGTTTCTCTCCTTTATTTCTTAGCTCTTTTCTAGGGCGTTGTTCCGAGTTTGAATCGCTGATTTTCACGACGCCACAAACAATCCGCAACACCAATGGCTTACAAAAGAAAGACGAATACATTCAAATAAAGTAAAGCCTCCAAGATTGGCTACTCTTTCCATCTAGGGCTGTAGAGTGTGAAATAATCCTCGAGTATTAGATACAGATCCGCGTGACGGATGTAGCGTCAAATTACAATCTAATTACAAAGAAAGTGTCGTCCCCGCCTCACCCCATAGCTCCTGGCTTTGTCTGTCGTTTGATCCTTTACACACGCCTCTTTCTTATTCTTCTTCCTCTTTGCCTGATTTATCAAGCTCTTCCCCCCCTTTTTTTAAAATCCATTTATTCGTGTCAGACCCCCATTTTTTTCGCTTGCCTAATAACTGGGTGATATCTCACTGTCTATCCTGGAAATCACGAAATTCAACTTGTCAACATCAAATACAAGTGATTGTGTTACATTTGCACAAAAGATAACCGCATCGAATCAGTCCCCGATCGCAATCTCCACGTCCCTCAATTGTACTAACCTTTAGAATATAATGCAGTTGTCCGATCCTCTTCAATCCCGCAAATGCCATCCACATCTTGTTATTCAATGCTTCGGGAAGTTGCACACCGAGTCCACGACGAAGATGTTCCAGCTTGAACGAGTCGTTTGTAATCGGCCTTGTGTTACACTAACCCTCCAACACGGTGCACCGAACTTGTCGATCGAAATTCGATTACTCAGACTCACGCGTGTTTGTGTATAATTCTTCTTTTACATGTACACACAGATCGCCGAGATTGGTTATCACACCGTATTTTCACGTCCCCGGTCACTGCTTCTGCCCCTCGAAAAAGAAAAACGACATAACCCTCTTTGCTGCTGCCACGTGTCTTTTTTAGGGCGTTAACGCGGATTCACCCATTGTCTATACACGAATAACATAGAGGCCTGTAACTCTTTCTTTTTTCTTATGTTTTTCTTTTTTCTTTATTATTTTATTCTTATTATTCAGAGGTCGGTAGGGGGTGCGCATTGACGGGTGGACCCTTTTTCCTCGTAGGATTTCGACACCTTGGGTTGTCTTTGAAGGCTCCCGTTCCCTTTCAAACTCCAGCCTAAATATATAGCACCCCTCTTCTGCATTCGTAATGTAACGTAATGTTACAATTGAAGTTACATGACGATGAGGTAAAGAATGACAGTCCAGGTCATTAATGTATTGGGTAAAAGAAATCGATCCCTCTCGTATGCTACTCTACTAACCTAAACTGGACGTAGAGAATGTTGTCCCTGTTTAATGAAATCACATTGAAGGGGAATTGCGGTCCCTGTAGTTGGTAACGCCAATCAAAGCACAATGACCCTCAACATGATCTCATTTCTTGTTCACTCGACAAGAAAGATTGAAAAAAAGGAATGTGTGATAATCACGATGATCAAAGTGCCTTGATCAGCAGGAGGAACAAGAAAGAATGAGGGGGAATTTTTGTATTTGATTGGCTCACGTTCTATATGAAAAGAATGGGTGGGGAGGAAAAGAAGGTATGCCTTTATGTCTGTTATATGTAGATCGAAGCCTCCCTCACTTCTGGCGAGACACCCAATCCTTTTCCCATATTTTTTTTTGAACGAAGAAATTTGATTTATTCATCAGTATGTCGAACAGATGTGTGTGTGAGTCCGTTGCAGACACTACTGATGTGTTGTTACGCCATAGGAGGTAATCGTACACATTTCACGGATGAGTTGGTGGGGGGAAAGAAATCAGATGATTTTCAATGCTGTGCGTTTGTGAATAACACGAAAAAATGAGGAAAAGTTAACGTTCTCTCCACAAACAATTTCGATTTTCTATTCCTTGAAAACGATGGGTTTGAGGTGTGGGCTTCCTACGGATCAATATCCTTTGATTTTCTTGCATGAGCTTTCGTAAAGATGGAGAACATAAAAACGAGGAGAGGAAAAGAACAACGTATCTTTCTCTAAAGACAAAAAAGAAAACTAAACATCCTGCAGGCTATTATGCAAAACAAATAACAGATTCACAGACAAACAGGCATTTGCCCACACCGCCTCGTTCACGAAAAGGGAAAAAGAAACGTTTCTTTTAACGACTGCCGATTAATTTATATTTAAATAGATTTCGAAATAAAATACCGAAAAAATGGCCTTTTCAGCAGTTTCTGTGTGCTGTAGTTAATCGATTGATGGTGCCGGCGATCTGAAAATCGTCAGAGAAATTGTTGGTGCTGATGGCTAACCGCTGATACATATAATAACTATAGTCCATCACTCATTTTTTTTGTTGTTCTTCGTTCCTTTTTTTTCTCGTTTCGTTTGTTATTTTTGCCTGCCCCTGTGTTGTCTGCTTTCACACGCAGAGACCACCTGATGAGGACGATCGTTCATCACTCCCGACCCATTTATTGTTCAATAATTTCTACTTAGAATCCCTACATCTTCTGGTCCTTTTTTAATATTTTTTCCCTTTTGAAAAGAAAAGCAAAAACCACCAAATAGAAGATGGAAGATCTCCATTGTTCTGACAAAACAAACCCAAGGGCGTTGGCCCGTTCACGATTTCAAATATCTATAGTTACATTTTTGCCCCATATTCCGTGAACGAATTATTTTCCCGATTTCCAAGGTATTTTAAACTTGAGTAAATAAAAACATACAATATCTAGACAGACGGTGAGTACATAAGCAGCGCTTAATTTCTTTTAATCCCTTCTCTCGATGTAATTGGCACGCGCGCACATGCAACTGAAATCTCCAGCAACATCACGTAAATAAACAACACGAATCTGTTATTTTCTTTTCGTCAAAGATTTCACACAATAATGCCCTTATGTCTTTTGGTTGTTTGTATTCCATTACATCCGTACCGTGCGCTGCAGCTTGATAAGAAAACAGCAAGGGTGTGATTGGATGTAAGAAGAACCTAACGGATACGCGTGTACAGTTGCTATCTCTATTGACAAGCAACATCGGCTGTTGTTTACTTTCGATCTTTCTCCACATTTCGCCTATGTGGCCATCGCTTTTATCTCGCAAAGGGTTTACCTTTAGTTTATTTACTTTGGCTAGATATTTATTGTGTAAACAAAGAGGGAAAATTCATGACTACCATAGGGTGATGTTAGTTTACATAGGAAAAGCTTAAAGATCTTTTTTATTTATTAGTTTTATGTGTCAGTGGTGGCAACGTGCGTGTTGACACTCGTTGATGGAATAGTTAAGAGCTGCTCTCCTATAGGTTGGGGACGCATGTCCGAACAATAGACCCGCTAATTCTCAACTGTGAATTGCGACGCGTGAATTTTTGTGCAGGTTAGATATTTTCCAGTCCGGCGGCTGGAATAAACGCATCAAGAGCTGTTCGCTTTTTTTGTTCCCCACCGATCACGCGTGACCCAACTACCGAGAAGCACTGACAATAAGATTACCCGTCAACTCAGCTGCACGCAGGGTCGAAGCCACATGCTGCAATCACCAACCAACGTCTCGTGAATTTCATTTTTCTCTCTTCATTTATTTACTAGTCCCTGTTTTGACATTCAAACAGAACGGGACTAGAAATTTCACATGAAAAAGAAGAGGAAGTAGGTTATCACATTTTGAAAATACATTAAAGTTTATGGTTGAACCTTGTTGAAGACATACGAGAGAGAGAGAGAGCGATTGACTCCATCAGCTGTAAGTGGGCCTCAAGCTTCGGCAGTGCTGGTTCTCACTCGCCCCTTTTTTTTTGAATTCGTCTTACGTAAAAAATGTAATCGGATTGAAGGTAAAAATATACACAGGCGGTAAGTAGTGAGTCATCGACTTTCGTGGGGGATTGCGGGAGCGAAAGAAGAGTCAAGCAGTTTTGTTTTCAAGGGGGGAAGCCGAGTTGATTGAATTTGCAATTCATATTGGTGGCGTCGTAAATCTATTGCCCATGTATCTACATAATGTTTAAAGAGATAACAAAAAACATATCCTCACCACGGGGAATAGAAAAAACAAAAACCCCATCGTCCCTTTTAAAAACGTTTAGGGTGTGTCCGATGGATCCCGGTGTAATTTTCCCGGGAATTTTTGGTTTGCCTTTAAAATAGGATTCATTCGTGAAAATCCTTTCGCCTACTTTATGTGAAACGTTTTCACTACCAGTTTGTCTGGAAACAGCGCCATATTTCATTTGTAGGGCGTTACGCCTTTTTCGTTCTCTGTTTGTTCTTGTTGTTGGTTTTTCACGTTCCGACAGATGATGTCACACGTATGTACGCAACACAAAATATGATCACCCAACACCATAAATAGATTTACGATCGGAAAGTGTTCCAGCCGAATGGCTATTCACCAAGTCGCTTGTTTTGTAAACGTTCCTTGTCGTCTCTGAAAGGAAATCAAGAGCCGAATTTTTTTTTATAAACGGGGCTGGACTCACGCGAAACCACCCGATGCGACGAATGGCCGCGTAACTCTTAATTGACCCGCAATTCTTGTCAGGTCTTTTTTTTTCCTATGCTGAACGGTTTCTTATTTGGGCGGGGGATTCAATATATTTAGATTTTTCTTTGATGCAACGAATGATAGTTGACTCACGCTGAGAAAAAGAGCAGTGGCCCTGCCGAAACTCCTTACCGGGAGTCCTCCATTCTTGCGAGGCAGATTGTCGTGATTGTAGAATAGACTTCGACTTCAAGAGTTTATAGAGGCGGAATAAAAAGGGCAGAAAATGAAATATCACAATTCAAAGGACAAAGTAGAATGGACATAAAAAATGGTGATCATAAAAAGAGCAAAAAATGTTTCAGAGTAAATCCGGCCACGGACTGATGGAATGCAGCGTGAACTGCCACATATTCCGTGTAATTATTCCTTGCATCACGAAGGTAAGAAAGAAAGTGTAAAAAGAAATACGTAATAGACCATATGCTTCTAGCAACGTCATCATTTTGAAAGCTGAAGAAATCAGAGTCCTTTTTTTATTTAAAGGGAAAAAAATTCTGACACGTAAGTGTTTTTTCCATCCAATTCAATTTTTACGATTTTTCTTTAATTGAATTGAGCCTGTCGGAGCGTATCATCGGTCGCGCAGACGTCCCCTTCGTCTAAAATGAGACGTTGTGAACGAGGAGGGGCAATCAGCGTCACATACAAAACGGCCACTGAATGAGAAAAGGAGGACGATCATCTTTTATTTCATTTTTCCCCGAGAAATTCGTTTCAATTTGAGGTTTTTTTTTCCTAAGGATTTCCTGAAGGCAGAATATTTCATTTAGTGAAGAGGCAAAAAATAAAAAATACAACCTTGCGGTTCGTTTAACTGTTTGAGCATTGAAATCGAACTGGTGTCTGACGCCGTTCGGTAGTCTGGGTGGCCAAATGTTATAGGGGACTCAGACGGAACGTATAAATGAAACCGTCCGTTTTTGGAGATAACAACTTGGCAAAGGCGAAATGACAATTGTATAGGAATTGTCTCATTTCATGTTAAATTTTCCTGTCCGTCTATGTCTTTACAAAAAAAATATCATTTGAAACATGATTCATATGCGTGGTCGTCATTTTCAAATGGAAAGGTGTAATTACGCGGCCATCTTTTCCGTTTCTTAAGTGGCTGGCACAAACCGCATATGCACCAGCCGAATGGCTCATCATTTATCGTAATTGAATTTCACTTCCATAGATATATTTATATTTTTTTTTTCTTCTTCTTCCCGATGAAACTGAAGAGCTCCGTCTCGTCAAGCTCCATCTCCTTCTATTGGGTAATAAAATGGGGAATTATTATTCGACATTCCCTGGCTGTCTCTGTTGTTTTTCCTTATTCAAGATGTTTTGCAGCAATAGCCAATTTACAAGAGACCACATCCAAAAAGATAAAACTTTATTTTATATCGTTTTTTTTTCTGTTTTAAATTTAATAACGGACGTCTACTAGAATCGTGTATACATATAACTGTACAAAAATATATATATACATTGCAGTCTGCTGTGACGCCTTTTCCAGCTGAAACATTTAATTTTTTACGACAATCGGATAAAGTCTTGAAGTCACTCCGTGGCAAGAGAAAAAATAAATTAGTATCGAGCACATTTTTTGTTACACACGTCATTAACGATCTCATAGGTCTTGTTTATAGTACATGACAAAGGGACGTGACTCTGTTTTAAACACGGAGTTAATGTAATTATCTTAAAAATTAATTCAAATGTAGGATTTTGAACTGAGGTGGTTGAAATGCTAAACGAGCTATGATGTAATCCAAATGACAATTTGCTGTACGGCAATTATTAGACCAAGCGTGTAGAAGAAATTTGGCGTAGAAATAGAAGCATCTGTTTTGTATATGCTCGTTTGGAAAGGCTTTAATTGACGTAAGCTGACGAAGCAACTACTCGTCTTTCATTCATTCAGATATTTGCCTCCTTTTTCGTTCGGGATTTTTTAAAGGTTTACATGTATACAGCATCAAATGAACGGCAGCGGAAATTAAAGACGAGTTTTCAAAGGACTCGAAAGCTGTTGGAGAAAAGGGGTGGCATCAATCATGTCGACGATTGAGTTAAAACAAACATAAAGGATTCCAATCGTCCAACATCAGTGGTCAGGTTATCAATAGCAGCTCTTGTTGTTTTTTTAGAATGTCCGCTAAAATGTAATCACAATTCGGTGTGTATAGGAAAGGAGGGATTCAATGTCCAATCCAGTTTCTCATCTCCATTTCTGGCTCGTATCACCCGAGTTTCAAGGAACAAAGCCGATGTTACCAATCGTCGACAGAACAAAAACAAACACAAACTGCATTTATTTTCTTATTTTCGTGTATAACAAAAATCGAAGAGTCAGCCAGCAAGTCACGACCTACAGGCTAAAAAAAAACAGACAATTTTTCAAAACAAAAATAATAAAACAAAAAGGCTTTGACCGCAATATAGTTCGGGTTGGATAACACAACAATCACGAAGCCCGTCACTTGACACTAGTTTCTTGTATACACAAAAACGAATTTTCCTGTTGCGCTTAAATGATCCTATGGTTTAGAAAAGGATCTTTTTATAGGACTAACAAGAGCCCGCAATAAAAGAAAACTTGATGCTCATAACGCATTCGCTTTCATAACACGAATGCGTTTAGTAAGATTGTAGACCTCAACTGTAATGTGCCACACGTCGATTCTGTGTGGAATGACGTACAAGACGTCGCAGATGGTAATCCTCAACGAAATGAGTATAGACGTAACTCACTTGAAATTGAAAAGAGACGCAGCAGGGATCGTGAGGAAAATACTTGCATAAAAATTGGTAAGCTCAAGAGCTGCGGAGTTTTTTATATTCAGCTCGGCTTGGAAGGCAAAAGGATATATAGAAAATTGAGCCGCCTTTTTCAAATGAAATGAATCGTACACGTAAAAAAGAGGATTTTCTCTGATGTGATCCGGCATGGCAGCTCGGTAAGCGAAGCTTTCCAATTTACGAGCGTTTGAAATGCATTTGGACGTACAGCCAGCCGACATTTACATAGGTAAACAACTGCAAAGTCGGATCCTATGAAACTGTTTAAATATACACACCTGGGTGTAGCCGCGTGATGAGATCGTCAGCGACAGCCCAGGTGGTATGGAACTATGCGAAAGGATTTCTAAGTAAAAATTAGAGAACGAGCTCTCTGTGTCCCTTCAATCAAAGGAAAACAGTTTAAATGCTAAATTTCATCAAAGGACGCTCACGCGTTCATTTGAATAACCTGATGCGCTTGAAATTCGAGATCTGCTCGGATGGCAGGAATCCCTAACTCACGAAAGCCAAAATAAATAGAGCAAACACACGACGCGTATACTTCTATATCTTCCTGCTTATAGTCACAGTGGTTATTTCAGAAGAGACCCTGATCTTATTCAGTATTATTTTTGTATCGTCCATCTCTTGGGGTCCTTATAATGAAATGCCATTGATATGGATACATCTCTTTCGATTATTTACTTGGGCTCGCTGTATAAATAGATATAGACTAGATCGGATCCATCAACCGTTGTGATTCGATTTGCCGTTTATCAGCTCCAACCAGAGGTCCCCCTCCGGAAGAGATTGCCATTATGGCCGATTTAAAAAAAAGGGAGAAGGCTATTTCCATTAAAATATTCAAATGTATTGAGACATCGGTTCTGGTTTGAAGTACGTATTCAAATCTTTTGGCGTACGTGCACCACTTGAGAATGTTTTCCCATTGAGTACAAATGACAGCCTTTAAGATTATTGGATAAGAGGGCTGTACTTATACCTGCCAACTATATACGTTGAAAAGTCAATTAGTTGAACGAACATAACTTGACTTTACAGGCTGTTCTTATACTAGTTAAAGTCACTATAACGTTTTGTCCAAAAACGAAAAACACTCGTTTATAATCGCCTTATTTTTCTAGTGTTCAAAATTCCCACTGGCTACTTAAAGTGATTACCTCGTTGACTTTATTTCCCCCAACTTGACCATTTTTCGTGTCTGCGTTGAATAAAAGAAAAAACGTACCAGTCGTAAATTTCTTGATGTCGACACTTACCACGGGGTAAAAAATGGTCCAACTTGTTTTCTTGTACAACAAAAGGGAAGTTTCATTTGTTTCTTTTCGGCAGATGACCTCAACTTGGAAGCTCATCTCAACTCTCTTTATGTTTTGCTTCTTCGTTGAAACGGGATTTTCTTCTCGGTAACGTGAATGGACGTGGCACCAAGTCGGATCACGTACTACTCATTACACATGGCACGCCTACCACTGAAGATAGGGAGGTGTACATTATACCCCTTTAAAATATAAAAATGTTTAGCCTGTTATTTACTGACTAGGACTTTCGAATCCAAGACATTTGAGATTTTTTTTGTTTTCAAGAGTTTCACAATCTTTCACGGGGTGGCCCGTTTTTGTTTAAAGGCATGAACACTAACGAGGTTTCCTTTTTTTTAAACCTATACATGTTGAGATAATAAAGTGAAACACAGTGATTATCTTCGACAAAGTTCGTAACGTTAGGTTATTTCACTCTTCAGCTTTAATTACGTCACTTTAAAGCGAACGCAGGCCAGGAAATTGCTCGAATTAAAATGCGTTTTAATGTTACGATAGGTCCAATCGCTTTCAATTGAGCGTTATTAAAGAGAAAATATCGGTTGTAATATTGGTGAATAACCTGGAATGTTCCAAAGGGCCAGAGGTAAAGAAAGTCCAAGTCGTTTCGCTTCTACTTGCTATTTATGTGCGAATAAACGTACAAGGGAGGAGAGGTCCGCCGTAATGGGAAAATACAGAAAAGGGTCTGAACAAACCGGCCAGGGGATTTTTAAAGGTCAACAGGACGATAAACGAAAGTTTCGAATGTTTGGCTTCGTGTCATCAGTCAGTGACGACGTGGGTACTGTTAACCCCGACAAGAGCGAAAAGATCGTTGAGGGATGAATCAAATAACAAGAAGAGAAAACAAAAGAATTATTCATTTCTGATTGCCCAATTCTCAATTTATTCTTGAATGGCAACGTCATTTATCTCCTTCAAAAATTGTTACATCGACAAATGGTTGAGTAGAACCCACGCGAAATCAGATTCGAATCGTCTATTAATCCGTGCATGTCCAGGGTTTTTCACTAATCTTCATCCAACAGGTAAAAAAATACGCAACACGTGCAGCAATTCTTTTGACCAAATTGAGAACGAGTAAAACGAGTCCTGTGAATTAGTAAATACACGTCGTATTTCGAATTTCTTGTTTTTATTCAATAATCATCTGATTAAACTCCGACATTTCTTACGCAAAAAAAGAAACGGGTCTTTAAAATGCCCTTTGTCGTTCCGAGATAAAATTAGAGCTGCGATGACCATCCAAAATAATCGAAACTTTAATGCATTTTGTAATTGTATATTTGTAGGAGAAGAGTTACACGCCGACACAGAGGATCGCCGCCTTGTCGGCTCAGGTGTATAAGAAGAAGAAAAAGATCAAGGCGTCGGCATTCACTGTGAATGTTTCCATCACTTTACCCTTTACGTATATTATTTATATACATCCTCAACAGAGATCTCATCCAGACATGTCGGCTTTCCAGATAGAGAGACTTATATACACTTCAGAGTGTACAGAGACAGCTGTCTGCTGTGTAATCTTTGCGTTTCGTTCTTATATACAGAAAGGGGTGGGTCTCTTATCATTTCACATTTTCGCTCTTTTTTCTTTTATTTTCTATCTAAAAAAAATATATACAGTATATGTTGAGTTCGTCGTTACTCGACGGTCAGGCGAATAAAAAAATACATTTTTTTGAAATTACTGACTTGATGTTGCAAGTTCTTTTATTTAGTTGTTATTCCTTAGAGTTGTATCTCCTTTTGGGTTCCGCGACGATGTCGTCTTTCCTGATGATGGAAGACGTCGGCAATCCATCACGCAATTTCTTTTTTTTGTTTTTATGTTCAGCCATCGTGGGGCATTAAATACAAACAAACGATGAACACTACACGCATAACTTTCCATCATCAAAAACTGATCGCTCAATACATACAACCCTATAACTATTATAAGCACGTTGTGGTTTGTTACGTAGCTTATACGCAGATGTACATTCGCCCGCAGTGGCACCGTTCATCAGGTAATTATTCAATCCCCCCTCCACAGAAAAATGAAAATCTCTGTTCTAGATGATCCCCAACAATTGTTTTTGCCTTGTCCTCAATTTCAAAAGTCCAAAGATTTTTTTGTTCTTGTCTCTTTTAGTTTTTTCTTCCCCATGTCTACATGAAGATCACCTTTATGGATTTATAATGATACCCCATCATGTAACGTTGAGTTGTGTTGTCTGTGTGTGGTGGATTGCGTGGTGATGAATGTATTTCGATTCATTCCATTGACACGAGTCTGCAGGCCTTTTTTTCCCGAACGTCAAGTGACCGAAGGGATGAACGGAGGCGTGTGCGTGACACGCTTTCTCAAAATACAGCCGCTGTGTATTTTTTTCTTCTTCTCGAACAGGAAAAAGAAAATTAGTTTTTTTAAAAAACAAAAATTGGAAACAATGACTAGCGGCCAACGCCCAGGGGAACTTTGTCGCCGTCAGCATTGCGTGCGTGAGTCTACATAGATGAAATCCTTTAGCACCTTTCGAGCGGTGGCTTTCCCATCGCTGCATTAAGAAAAACAGACCGAGAAATGAATGGCTTTCAACTGTCAGACGTGGAGTTCCCTTTTTTTTTTCTAAAACTAACCGCGTGATTCAGCGAACGAAGAAAAATACGGTTAAACATTCAGAAGAAAAAAAGAGGCGGTTAATTGAGAACACTTTGGTGGTGGTTTCGGCTGTGGGAAAATGAAATGAGAAAAAATAAAAAGGATTCAACTTGAAGCAGATGCAGTTGAATGGCACAATCAGCCACTACGACCATCTCCTTCAGAAAATAAGAAATGGAAAAGGTGTTTGGCTGTGTGTGTTTTTTCTCATCGTAAATCGCAGACAAGGCAGTTCACCCTCCTCGAAAAAATATAAATAAGACCAAACTAATGCAAGGGAATAATTTGAATAGCGAGTAATCACCGCAATTTCTTTTTATTCGAAGAAAAATTTCTCTTTAACTTACGTATGCCAAGTCGTTAGATAACCTGCCCACCGAATGAACTTGCAAATGACAATGGGGGCCACGATCTGTAATCACCACCCTCATCCTCTCTCTTGATAACTGCACATAAAATCGTAGAAAAACATGCAAGGGGAGGACAATCAAGCAAAATATAAATTTGAAAAAGAAATGAATAAACATTAAAAAAAAACAGAGATCGTTTGATCCAATCCAAATAAGTTGGTCTTTAAATTCCCAAAAAAACATTAGACAAACTGGGTTTGCTCAACTGAAAATCGGTTTCATCCGGTTTTCTCAAGTCCCTGCAGCGAAGTTGATAGCAATTGATTAGGATAATCTGTTAATGGATAAACTACAGGACGTTTTAGTTGAAGAAAAAGGTCATAACTATGTACAAAGGCAGTCATATTTCTCCCTGTATGTTTTTTTCCAGGCAGTTCACACACAAGAAAAGATGTGCAAGGGAAATCTGTTCGTTGGGTTTTGTTACCGGATGGGTCCATAACTCCCGGCTGTATTCTTCCAGCGTGTGGGCATGTGTGTCTGTCGAGGAGAGGGAATGTATACACAGCTATACCGATCAAGGCCAGAAACAGCAAACAGCGTTTCTAAAAAGAAAGATTCAGTTCTCCATGTAAACAGAAGTTCTACGGGCCAAGAAGGACACAGAAGAACGGTCCAAAAATAAATCCAAAGATATACCAGTTCTCTTGGTGTTGTTCTCTGCATTCTCAACACAATGTTTTGATCTCTATACATCGTCGACGTGCAATGGAAAAAGAGATAAAAAAGGGAAGGAAGTAAGGAGCACTGGAACATCATTGGAGTCGGATGCGTCAACATGGGGAGTCTAAATTTGTACCCTCCTCAGCATCAAAATATGAACAATCAATGAACATTCCGGCAGTACAAGTTTTCCCCTTCGTTCCATACCCGGACGCCAATAGCGAAGGAGCCGGGAGTTCGCCATGTCCTTTGGAATAGGCAGGAAACACAAAGAAAATGGTTGACTCTCCCGCTGCAATGGCACGACATTCAAAAGGCGTCACCAAGTCGAGCAATAAGCCAAGAAAGGCCGATATCTTCCGGTGGAACGCGGACGCACCAACGACCTGCTCATCCATCAAAGAAGGCCAAAAAAGAAAAACTTCCTCTTTTTATTGTCGACGTTTGTTTCGTGTCGTATGCGAATGAGCTGCAGTCCTTCTAATGTACGTGTGAGACGAGAGAAGGAAAAAAAACGGGCGGGTCCAGTTGACGTGCAAGGGGGCAGGAGTTCCAGTTGGCTCATTAAGATTTCACGTTTTGCTTTTGACTCGTCTGAGAAAGAAAAATGTTGAACTTTTTCTTCTTTTTGCAACAGTCGAGTGAAGATTTCCGCTCGTCAAGGACTTCATAAGTAAATAAACGGGCAGATAACTTCTGTGGACGTTCGTGTCTAAACAAATGCCACTGAGAGTTCAATAACATCCATCATGGAGTATCATGTCACCCATCTCCGTCTTCTCTTTTTCTCATCTTCTCGCCTTTCCCAGCGTCTCTTTTTCCTTTGTTGCTTTTAGGGGGACACATAAACAATTTTCAGTGCGTTGTTTATATGACAATTGCGAACCAGGACCTGCCAGAGTTACACAGCAGATATAATACGAAAACTGACCGAAACCACACGTTCAACAGCACACGTTTTTTTGACCCCCCTGCTTGGTGTTCTTTAAATCTTAGAGTCAATATGTGTTCCTTGAACTCCCTTTTCATCCGTGTGGTGTGTGTCCTTTTGGAATAAGCACGTGACTTGTTTAAACAACAGGATTGTTAAGGCATATGGGGGATAAAGTCAGACTCGTTTAGTTTCATATTCCACTTTGATTGCCTTCGGTTAGAGCTGGTCTTTGCTGCCAGGGTTTGTAATTGTTGCTTCTTTATGTAAGATCTCTTGTCATATGGTTGATGCAAGTCATGAAAATGAACTCAAAATAGTGCGAATGTTTAAATGCTTCGTAATTAGAAGGATCTGTTACACAGATCCGCATAAGCTGTTGAGCGGTCCAACTAATTCACGAACGAACGATCAATGACGAAAGGAAACTGTGTCCGCTATAAAGAAGGGGTGATAGGGCTAAGGGATACAGTTATTAAAGAGAGAAAGAATAGAAAAGATGCGCCATAACTAAGTCGTCAAGAGTCTGAATTAATGGGCAACCGGCAGCACTTGGGAAACTTGCAGGCCCATCACGGAAGCTCCATTCCAAATAGCTTGTTTGTAGCTTATTGCCAAATATAATGGCCGTTGAATATCTTTTCCATCGCGTTTTCTTTCACCCTGTGTGTGTGTGTGGAACGTTTGACGGCTTGACGAATGACACACTGTCTAATCCCGACATTTCGGGAGCACGAGCCTCGAAATGCATTTTTAACAAAGCGAGATGAGCCAGCGTGGAAGACGAAGGGGAAAAGAGGAAGAAGAGAAGGTTTGAAATAAAAACAAGGCCATCAGCTCATTCCATATTCTTAAGACATCACGTCGGGACGTTTCGTATAAATATATTTATAGCAGACAGTTCTATTCTTTCTTTCATCGTCATTTATTTCTATTTTTCTTCTTGTCATCCGCCAGCCACGAAGAAAACGCGCCATGAACCCGAGCTCCTTGTCGTCAGCACAGGCCACTGGAATTTATGCATATTGTACGCCGAAGGTAGAAGGACTGCGATCAGCATCCCGCATGAAAGGACTTCGACAGACTATCTCTAATTGTTATTCGAAGCACTTACCAAAAAAAAATCGTTTCCACTATTTGAACCGATATCCAAAGTGGCTTATCTGCTAATTCCCACTGTCCTTCGAATACGAACTCAAAGCGAAAATGCAAATTTTTATTTATAGGTCAACTATTTCAAAAGTTCGCCTCATCTGACTAGTTGCGTTAGATCTTCATAATCACAGCGACTGAGGAGACAGTCAACTTATCACGTGTGACTCTTTCTCTTCCCTTTGCATCCAGCCTTTGATACTACCGCAATCACTTTCTTGTATTCCATTCTCACCGATCACCATCAATCAAAGCGCCTCCTTCAAATGTTATTCTTCACGTATATAATCTAAAAAAGGGAGAGGGGTGACCAAGGAGTATTACAATCAAATAGATTAATCATCGTGATTCGTCTGCTTGGCTGGAACCGTTCCAAAACACACAGAGAAAAGCAGGACGTGGCCGAGATCTTGGATGCCACACCACCGGAGCTACTGTAATATGCTTTGACATGGTGGCGTAACACGACAGCTGCACAACATCGATCGTACGTTATACGATGACGATCGTTCATAGTACCCATCTACTTCCTCGTGTCCCTCACTCTCTTTTTCCTCCCTCCCCCTTCTTCATCGTTTCGGCCAAGAATCATTACATGCAGGGTCGATTTTTGAACCATTAATCCACCGAAAATGAATTCCCGTTCCCTTTTCTTAATGCTCACTGGGATAAGATGCCATGTTTATAAATATAAGGGACGGATATGTACGAGCATCCGCACAAGAAGCTGCTGGAAGACAACCGTGACGCCGCTACATTATGCAAAGGCAAGTCTCCATGTATGGGCAGAATGAAACAGCAAGTTCCGCAGCTGATTTCTATACGATTACACATTTTTCTGAACTGCATTCAAGATAGCCAGTGTCAGCTGTCTCATTCTGTACAATGTTTTCTTCGGGTACAATATGGCCAACAATTGCGTGGGAACGCTGCTATAAAAATAATGGCAGCGTAGCTACCTACTGGTTAAGTTATTTTGCTATTGTCTGTACCTGAAGACATTAAACACCGAAAAAAGTCAGGACAGCCGCCAGATTTCAATTTCTCTATCGTAACTTATCGTGTCGACGTCGGCATCTGATACGATCGAATCGCGTACAACAATGACACTCAAAACGAACCGCCAAAACTGACAAGCTTTAAAAAAAAGAAACACGCAGAATGTTTTGCATCCAAACGTCAAAGAATTAGATTTACTAGTCACGAATGCATATTCGCGTGACACGCTGGCAAAGTAGAATTGCCTTATTCCCACGTTAATCAACTGACAGGGAAAGGTCGCAGTGTTTTTCATCTCCAATGATGAGAATAAGAGATGAAAGTGGGCAACAGAAGGGCCCAACTGACGGGCCCCAAAAATCATTTAATAAGCATCAAAAGAAGTGACTACTGCATGCACCTAATGAGACGAGAGCTGCTGCCGCTCTTATTTTCTTCAGCCGCTGTTACCGACGATCTCCCTTTGTAAAGCCCCTTCGGTCCTTAAATAGTCCAAGATATTTTTGAATGACAGCAGATGGAGTGATAATATACGGAGGAGCGCAAGAACGTTGTATCGAGAGGGGCTCGTCACACGTGCTGCCGACACACACGCGGGATCTTTTATTATAATGAACCGAAATGAACCTATTCTTGCTCCGACAGCGATGAGGGCGCGGCATCTTTCCCTTTTGTATCAAACCTTCAATCGAAATCTCCTTTTCTTTCTTTTGTTTCGTTTATTTTTCCATCCGCATCGGCCAAAAAGGAGGGCCCGTCTTTTGTGTGTTCAATGTTATTATGTTCGTGCCTTTTTTTTTTAAATTAGAAAAGTCCATTCATCATTGTGACGTCTTCTATTAAGAAAAGGGAAGGAACAAAAAAAAAATGGTATATACGTCCGCTTTCTAATTTTGGGTGTTGTGGAGGAGTCTCGCTGATGGCCAGCAATCAGAGTTGTTTTAAGGCAATTAAGTGTCGCATCATAGCCATTAGAACGTAATGGCTAGACATTTTTTGTTGTTGTCGGTGGGTGTGTATCAAGACGGTGCAAAAATGATTAATAATCGTGTTTTCCCCATTTTTCCTTATGTTTATGTTAATTCTTTTGTGGATTTTTCTTTCGTAAGAAAAATGAAGATGTTAAACGTGTCATTGAGTTATCCCTAAATAAATAAAGAAGAATATTCTCGAGAAAGTATTTCTTCGTATCGTTTTATTGAATTCAAGATGACAAAGCTCGGGAAACATAATTTTTTTTAAAGAAAAGTTTTCAATTGAATGAGAATCGTTTCATAATAAAACACGAAGAATGAAAAAGAAAAAAACCCTTGCCCATCAATAGTAAATTTTGATGGCGTATTTAAGCACACACAAAAAAAACGAGAGGAATATTATCTTTTGGCCAGCTGTGTTATTCCATTCACAATTGTTGATAATGGTCGTTCGTTAAACGGGACCAACAAAAGGCCTGCTGGCGCTCCTCCTGTTCAAGTGTATTGCATCAGGCCTTGCGCTATACGTGTGTATACAGTTGGATTGCAAGGTGAAAAGAAAAAAAATAGAAATCGGATTAGAATAAAGAGAAAGGTTTATCGATAATAAAAAGGCCACCGTTTGCGAAGGGGGGAAAAAAGAATTTTGTATTATTACTAGGTCTTTATACATTCCACCCGTCCGCTATTGTATAACAGTACGTTCTGCTATTCACATTTTATAGATAACCTTTACGCGATGGCTGTTGAGTAATATCCAGGTGCTTCCGATCGGATCTGGAAGTTAGAAACCTTTAAAATAAAAAATGCTCTTTCAATGTTGGAGCTCTTCCGCACGTACTCAGCTGCCCCATTTGACATGGCTTTAATCAACGCTAGATGTTGAAAATTGGTTTGTTTTTTTCGTCCTCTTGTTCGAATACATCCTCGAAATATATTCCATGTTTTCTGGAAGCTGGAAAAAAACATTTTGGCTTGAGCT
Organism: Daphnia carinata; assembly: GCF_022539665.2. NCBI lineage: Eukaryota > Metazoa > Arthropoda > Branchiopoda > Diplostraca > Daphniidae > Daphnia > Daphnia carinata. Next base: position 1,035,764 of record NC_081339.1, read on the forward strand.
TTATGTCCCTTGGCTGTCGTCCTGGCCGTTTTGGCCTGTCACCAGTCACGAATTAAAAGAAAAAAGGCCAAGAACAAAACAAAAAATATATGAAAGAAAGCACTGACAACATTGAGTTAGCGATGGATTTTTTCAAGTCAATACAAGTCAGTTGACGACATGGAACAGAAAAAAAAAAGACACAGAAAAAAGAAGGAAATCTTTTTCTTTCGTAGTTTGCCGCTGTTGCCGAGTCCATATTAGATATAAATCCTTCTTTGGCTTATGTAGATATACATGAAAATAGATAGAAGAGACAGTGGCGCAGGTGCAAAGTTCTTCTAAAGGGGCCAATTTTTATTCAGCTCTGTATATATACTGACTTGCAAGTTAGAATTTAATATAAGGCTCCACACTGGACTTTATATGTAGACGAATATGTGTGTACCTTGCAGAAGCCGTCCATTTGTATCCCTCAGTTGATAAGCATCGTCGAGACACTGGGGATAATGGAGGGCGAAATGAAACAGAAATAAGGTTTTTCTTTTGTTTTTCTTTTCCATTTCATCAAGTAACAAACAACCGGGATCATCTGGATGAAACTTTGGAATGACAAGTAGCTGCCCCCTCAACCAAGAAAGGGAATTCTTTTATTTCGTTTATTCTTTCTAAAAGAATTAAACTTGTGCTGTATCGTAGGGACTGCCACGAACTGCTTTGCATAAGACGTCCTGAATTAAATGTGAGTTCAAATGGAAAAAGAAATTGATATTAAGTTACCCCTGTACGTGAACGTAATAAATCTTTAAAAGGAAACGCCATGAAATTCGATTGATGAAATACAATTGAAAGAAATTTATATACGCCTACAGCGTATCTTTATTTAAACGGAAGCTCTTCCTTTTATTTCATTTTCACCATGGCTCAATGTCCGGACCGGAAGACACCTGGATTCGTTTCAAGTTTTTCGGGATTTTGGATAGTTTTTATTATGTGCAAGCTCCGTGATGACAAGCGGTGCTTCAGTCTACATACGTAGTAGCGCGAAGACGTACTGGTGTATATCCCATACGATTGTGGTTGTCATGAATAAATCATGGAGCATATGTGGCGGCCGTCAACATTCCATCTGTACAGTTATGTTCATGTGCCCCTTCGCTGGTAATATTTGATGGAATGAAAAAAAAAACAAAAAAAAAACTTGGCACTCCATTAAATTCATGGCTGAACGTACAACTTCTACGTGTATATTGTACTGTAGCACTGCACGTCATTACTAAATATGTATTCAGTCAACTATTATAAATCAGATCAATTTAGGCAACAGGATTTCCGCCGGTTTGCTCTTATACCTCGTAACTTTACACGTTCAACGGAAGAACAAACATTAAGGGATAAGTTGTTCTTTCTTTTCTTTATTATTCCTCTCTTCTCTCTGTTCGGAGAACAGAACTTAGCTGATGTTAACGACTCGGGTATGGCGTGTACTCACGTCAAAACAACGAAATAAATTGTATTGTAACACGCCGACTAGACACTCGTCTGGTGGGGGAGTATGGAAAACATAGGGAGACGTTAAGACGGCCAAGGATTCGTAATGACTTAACACGATTTCTTCGTCATCGTTTTATGATTTGCACCGACCCAAATTGGCGAGTAACAGGTGACTGACGTGTTTCGTTTCGCCCGTTTCGCCCATGCAAATAAGGCGCCATCGTTATCAACTAACGTTCGCGAGAAATTGTCACAGTCCGTTAACAATGACGGTAAAAAAAAGCACCGACAACAAGGTGAATGTAAGATAAAAAAAGGAGCCTGGATGGCGTCGGTATGGCACCGGCCAACAACAGTGGCACCTGCGGTGAGGTGTGTATGCATTCAGCTTAACGAGAGTCGATGGTTTATGTTGCGTTATACGCGCGTGTAAAGTCCGTCTGGCTCCGTTGTCGGGTTCACTCATTCAACGTCATGGCAGAAGATCGTCAGAACGTGAAGACGCGCTTCAGTTTGAACTGCGTTAACCGAACCGGACAGCCAACGGATTGCCACTGACGTGCAGCGATTCGTTTTGATTCTTGTTTTGTTCCAAAACCTTGTGAGGTTCAAGCTGCTAAAAAATGAGGCAACAGTTCATCATGCAGACGCACGGTGGAGCTTCTTTGTCTTTTCTTTCATTTCTTTTCATTCCTTCCTCCTGTTTTCTACCTCTTGGTTGCTTTTAATGGCACAGCGTCGAAGTTCCAGACACCTTGGCGGCTGCTGCCGTTGATGTGCCGGGATTCTTCTTCCTTCTTTTCTTCACGCTTCACGCCGCGTTACAACATCCTCTATTGCATATCGGGCAGAATACAAAAATGGGGAAGGTAAAGCGGCCACAAAAGAAAAGAAAGAAATGAGTGAAACCCTTTTTGGGTTGATACGACGGCCATAAGACGACCACACATGTCGAAAGAATATTTAGGGCCATTTCGGCTGTGTTTTCTCTCTTTGAAAAACACAACAACATTCCAGACGGGCAATCGACAAATATGAACAAAACAAAAGGGGTGAACGCTAAACAAGTCGTTGAACATAAGAATCTTCTGTACAACGATCGTCTTCTTATCCGTCGCCAGTGTTCCAGTAGCAGAACGAACCGACACAGGTTTCCTTCTCACCACAATCGCTAAACGCGTATCACGCGGAATGTGTCCAGTGATTATCTTCATTCACGCTCATCTCGCCGCTGGACCTTCACGCGTTAGACACAAACTTTTGTTCTTTATGAAACCGATTCCAATTAGAAGGCGAGAGCCTCGTTTTTTATTAGGGACGCGCATTTATTTTCAGTCGGCCCCTTTTTTCGTGGTAAATTCCATCGGCCTGCAACTTTTTCTGTTTTATAAATAAAAACGAAAAACGCACCGACAGATATTTTATGTTTCCTGGCACCACCACAACGATGGCCGTTACGTTGATATGACCAACGAAAACACCGCCATTGTGAAACACTTGGACGGCGATACGTTCTGCGTCTACGCTCACCTACTGCCTAGTTACTTCAAAGTGCGTCCGGAACTGAAAACACGGCAGTAATGAATATTAATTCAAAGAGGGCGGTCGTCCTTGGGTGGTGCGTCCTATATCTTCGTTTGCTTGTTGTTGTGTAGACTTCCCTTTTTTGTGTGTGTGTTGGGGTCTGCCCAGATTAGACAGCGAAATCAACTCGAGTCGAGATCGTAGCTGCCGGAGCAACGCGCAACCCTTTGATGATATCAAAATGCACCATCAGAGGAAAGAAAAAAAAAGGGACGAAGTTAAAAAGATCAAAGAGATACAACGAGGAAAACATGGCGCATTTGAATGGAACAAAGAAGAAGAAGAAGCGGCTTCATATCTGAACACAACGCGATGCGGTTGCGATGAAACGGCCCCACGCAAACACAACGCACAGCACAAACGGCCATGGCATTTCAATATCGTATTTCCTATACAAGCGATAACCCTCTAATGTCTAATCGATGTTTATTGAACGTACCAAGTCTCATTTCGAACTCTGCCGGTTCGAAGGTGGACGAGACTGGACAGTCATCAAGTTCCGTCTCGTTCCTTTGGGTCGCATTCTCTTCTCGTTTCCGCGTCCTTTCACGTCCACTGAAATGAGCGGCTTCACTCTCTACAACACGCGCTGCAGTGGAGTGCCGAACGCTGTCCCTGTATAGTCACGGTCCGCTTGTTTTGCTTTCCACCACCGACATTTCTCCCTCCTCTTTCCTCCCTTTTATGCAACTACCGTAGATTCAATCTATTCACTTTTTTTTCAACTCTTATTTTTTCTTTTCCTTTCTATTATTATTCTGTGTTATTAGAGTGAGCGACGGGCGAATGCTGCATAAATTGATAACAACCAAAACTCATTTAGTTTCGGATCGGTTTCTTTTCAATATGCGACTGTGTGGCGTTGGAGCGTGCGACCGTCGTGTGCGGCGTCGGCCATTGTGACGTAACGCGAATCAAAGTCAATGCCTTTTTTCTCTGCTCTGTGTGGAAACTGTCAATAGTTTCTGATTGAACTTCCCATTTCATCGCCAACAAAAGACACGGGGTGGGGTCGTCGATCCCACGGTTTTTCACCCTCCCCCCGTGTTCCCAATCGTCAAAAGAGAAAAAAAAGGCGACAACAGTAAGGCCCTGATCCGCATTTCTCACGATGATGGAAACGTCACATTTGAAACGCCTCACATTCTGACGTTTATCGCCTAGAGAATAAACCTGCGACTATTGAGATATTTCCAAGTCGCTTTGATGGACACAAGAATTCTCGGTTTTGGGTAGAGGACTAGAGAAAACAAAATCGGGCGTGTTATTTGTAAGAAAAAGAGAAGAGAGGCACACGCATTTGTAGGTCAATGTTTATCTTAGTGGGTAATCTTCAAAGAATGCGAGGTATGAGACCATGAGACGTGCTTACTTGTAAATTTATACGACTTAGGACGAGTTAACTTGGAACCTCTCACCTGATGGACAATGACGACAGAAAGTAAATGTTGATTTTAGTTCGCCTCTATGCGTATTGCGGCTGTGGGAAAGAGCCGAAAGAATGGGAGTCCCATCACTCTGCATTTTCAGACGGTACACCTGAACGTTTTCGCAACAGTAGCAACTGCGACAGCTGGCCAAAGAACGCCACGACCCCATCACGCAAGTCAAAACGAATGCCCAGTTTGGCGAAGAGCAGCCCGTGTCACACGAGTAACAAGACAGTAGAAACAAGATGAAGATAAACTGTTGGAGGCTATACAGACAGACAACATATACGCACACACAAACAGTAGTAAGCCCATGACCAAACAAAAGATTTACCTGTGATTTAGTAGGGAAAAAGAAAGAGAAGCATCTTTTGACCCGTCTCTTTTCTGCTGGAACTTGTTTCTTCGAACCATATGTCAACTGGCCACATGAAATTCTTTGTTTTCTTCTCCTTGTCCTTTTCTATTTTTCTTTATTTAAAGTTGCTCATTTTTTCTTTCTTTCTTTCTTTCTTGTTGTTTAGACTTGTCGTCCGTCCTTTTTTGGAAACCGGACAAGTTTTTTTCTCGATGCACTTTCCACGTTTCAAAATGAATTCACTTCTAACATCCCGCCCTTTAGATCTCCTTTTCTTTTCAATGTTTTGTACAAGAAAAAAAAGAAGTAAGAGCGGCAGCACACTAGAAAACAGTGATGAATGACTTTGAAACTGCCCTGACTGGGCCGGTAGCCGAGTTGTCCAGCTCCTGCTTCACTGTCTCCTTGTTTGGAACTTTGTCCAGAATAACAAAAAGAAAAGAAAATCGTTCTTCTTGGCTTCTCATTCTCTCCTTCACATGACCGTACAATTACACAGCACTGTGCCTCTCTTCTTATTTCAATCTTCTCTTACTTTATAGGCGTTATGAGACGTTGACAAATGTTTTCGCTATTATCTATTATAGCGTCATGCCGCGTTCGTCCCAGCACTGCTGTTCCATGTAACTCGTGTCAATCTGTCCCACTTTTCTCCCATTATCTTCCACATGTTTCAGATTGGTGTTGCCTGGCTGCTGTGTTCTTGCATTACACACGGAAATTGATCAACTATAGAAAGGCGTTTGTCGTGTACGCGTTTTGATTTCGCATTTGATCGCTAAAAACATTTTTGCATGTCGGAATTTTAGTGCTAGATGCGCAGTTTTCTTACGTCTGCGTGTGTGCCAAATGTTTTCAGCCGCTGTGCCGATTATAGTCAAGGTATTTCATGTTTTGTGAAGACACGTCATTAACACCAGTGGTCGATTGCTTTCAAGTCTTTGCATTTTTGTTCTTTGCTTTTTGTCCTACTTTTCAATCGTCTAAAAATAACACAGATATATTGTAATGGAATTTATTCCCAATTCTTTTAAATATGGGATTGAATTTTGTCTTTAGCCCAGCTGTAATTTACGATGACGGGGTTAAATAAAAACAATGTAGCACATCGTGTCAGCAGTTCTCGACGAACGGGGCCTACCAACCCGAAACTACTGGATTTCATTACAATCTATGGAACGTCGAATAACCCCCAACGTGTTGGCGCATACATAACAACATCGGCTGCGCTTTTAGTTATAACACCGATGGTGTGGCTGTTTTCCTTCAAAGCAAAATGTCTTCAACGTGTGGAACTAATTCTTTCTTTATTACACATCTTGAATGCTCCCAGTCAGTGTTTCTCTTTTGTTTTCGGAAAATCTCGGATGGTTTACAGGTGCTGACTATTTGAAGCTTTACGTTCTCGGTTGATGGACATGCGAATGGAATAAGCGAAAGATTACCTCCATTCCCCCCCCCCCCTTAATTTTTCTTTTCTTGTTGCATTAATAATGTACGAGCGAGTCAAAGTTAAAATACAAAATTTTTATGTAAAAAATATCGGTGGGGTAATATTCTATATTAGTATGGCTCTTGCGTGTGTCAGCACGAACGCCTACAGCTGGATTTCTTTCACCCCGCTTACACTGTTGCCTCTTGAAATGAATGACTTGTGATTTACACACGCAGCTGATTAATAGATATATGCAGGCACACACAAGGCATAGTCCATGTTATTTTTTTTAAAGGAAACTACACGCACGCGGTGATCGACACGCGAAGGCGCACGCGCAACCCATCAGCGGCAAACTCAAAAAGATTCAAGTTCAGGATGAGAACCCAACGGCTTATATAAAGAGAGAATCTATGCAAATGTCTTCTTTCTATATTCCGTTCTGTTTTTTTCAATACCACGTTGAATGATTTTTACTTCAATCAACTAGTCGTATAAGCTGACATGATTCTTCTCCAAAGAGCGACTCGATGCTGGAACGGAATAAAACATTTTCCATAAACGGAAGCGAATAATAAACGAAAAAAAAAGAAAGAAAGAAGTCAACATAGAAGTACATCGACCACAAAGACGAGGGGTTACTGTCAAGACACGAGCCGATGCACTTGCCTCATTTGCTACAGGAGCAACTGGGCACGGAGAGTGGAGAAAGGAACCGGAGCATACGAGATGAGGGAAGTCAAGTTGATGTAGAACAACATCCGATGAGCGGAGATTTTCTTGCGGAAGAGCTCAACCGTGTTGGGTATGCCTTCCCTTATTTCTTTTTCCTTTTTGGCACGGGGATGGAGAGAGAGAGAAGCAAAGTGGATGGACCGAAAACAGTTGGAGGTCCGTTGCCCTGTTGTCAGTGCTAAATAGCGGGGGCCGGACACCCCGTCGACCCATCAACGTTCCTGCAAAAAAAAGAAAGCCTTTTTCTTTCTTCTTCTTCTACTAACTTGTCTGAGATGAAGGGTGAATGTAAGAAGCAGAAAAGGGACTCGGTGCGGAAAGGTTTTCTTTCATATAAGGGAAGAAAACCGCTTCCAACCAATATGGTTTCCTTCAGGTTTTGGGAGACTACATACAAGAAAATTTCCCCCTTTTCCCTCCCCTGTCTTAGCACCAGAGGAGAACCAAGACGCAACTGAACGTGAACGACACGAACCCCAAGTTGGGTGAGAAGAAATTGTGCCGTGCGAGCTCCGACAGCGCATCGTCAGAACGCCCTGGCAGAGACCCGGATCAACAGCAGATCGAATCGAGGTAAAGTTGGTCTGGTGGAAGGGCCATCGGAGTGTCAGTGTGTCAAAGCGAGGGAGGAAGAAAGAAAAGAAAAAATGGGAGGCGAGGCCATCAACACCCCACCAGAAAGCAATAACATTCTTTTGACTATTTTCCTGCGTCTTTTTACCTCATGATGTTTTGTTTCTTTTATCCATCTTCCTCAAGCATTTTCTCTTTCTTGAACATTCCCTCACCACCCAACTAACCCCCTAACCCACAACCACACAACAAAGAGAATAATGGTGTCTTGCGGTGGGCCTTGGCAATGGGGGCGACATTACACTTTACAGAATATCAGCATAACAATAGAAAAAACACGTATACACCTGTTGGTCTGTTAAGACTTGGGGCAAACGTCTACCTGACTAAGGGGGAAACGAAATGAAAGGATAGAAGGGAAAAGTTCCTAAAATGCAATCAAAGTCCAGTTAGCCTTTGCGACCGTCACGACGGACATAAAAGAGCAGCAAGTGTGGCTGATGGTGAGGGGTTAGAATACATTGCGGCACAGACTCAGCTTTATTCTATGGATCCCTATTTTTCATGACCCCCCTTGAAGGCGAAATATTGGGTCTGGGTGATGAATGTCTTTTCTACCCTTATTTTTCAGTCTACGCGTGCGCTTATAATCCATGCTATTGTTTCGTCGAAGGCAACACCTTTTCCCCTCTTTTTTTCTCTTAGCTCGATTGCTGTATGTTCCATCTCGATCGCCGCTGCGATGGAACAATAGAAAAGAATAGGGTGGCAACTAGAAGAAGAGGGGAGAGCATCATTAATCAGCTACGATGTCTTGTGCTCTCAACGTCCACATAGAAATCTACTCACCTAATGAATGCATTTTGGCTTCAATGGCTCATTCTAGTATTATATTGTTTCTTTTCCCTCGATTCGGCAATGAAAACAAATGAAGATCATTCCAATACTGTAGCCGCTTTGCGTTTAATGGGTAGATGAGGTAGTTGATCACCGCGGGCCCACGGACAGCAGCACGGACCAAAAAGCCAAGGGGAGCCTTTGTCGATTACATCCCCAAAATCTCACGTATAGTCCATAGCAGCCGAAAGAAAAAGAAGAAACACAAGAACAATCAAACAACTCTTTATCCTTCTCTCCTTCGCTTGTCTGCCATTCCTGTTTGATGTTGCGCAATATCTATCATCGATCGGGCCTTTCCTTATTTTTCCTTTCTCCCAACACGAAATGAAAAACGAAATGCTCAAATCGCATGAAGAAGCCGCAAAACTTGAAGCCGACATTAAAGTAAACCTAGCGTTACCTGCCTATGTCTACCTGATAAGAGGGAAATAAAACTTTTCCTGTGCAGCATGTGGACGTTTACATGTATCCCATCTGACGTCTTAAATCTACTGCGATCCGACAGTTTTTATACTGGTTCTGTCAGTCATGTTTTTCGTTCGTTTATTTTCTTCTTGCTCCTTTATACACAACGCGCTCGTTTTAATATTTATTTTTTTATTTGGCCTATCATTTATATTGCTGCGTGTAAACTTAAAGACGTCCGAGCCATATACGTTGTTTTGGACAAGAGCCCAATGACCAAAACATGGACCAACGCCGACTATTTTCGGTTGCCTGTTTTGTTTGTTGTTTGTCCTCCTCTCTTTCCCCCCTTTTCTTCGTATTGTTTTATTTCCTTTCATGTTGTGTATAGTCGTGTCTGACTTTTCGAGTAGCCCAATCGAACTCGTTCTGCTGGTAGTTTCTTCAGACTCCTCATATTGTTCGTGTGCACATCATCCAATGCGAGTTAGGCGGGTGGACGTTTGACATGTAGGCCCATAACAAATGAAAAGAAATGAGAAAGAAACTGCGCATGCAATATGATGGTCGTCGAACTCGCTTGCAATCGATATCGAATAATACTTTTGATCTTCCTTTCTATATAGGATTCCCTCACTCGATGTCACATCGTTTCTGGCCGCTTAGGTTTTATCTTCGATGAATTGTGCCCACTATCCCAAAGTCAACCAGTACGATATATTTCTTTGATTATTATTATTGTTTTATGTTTCTAGATTATTATTATATTTTTTTTTACGAGGGCAGGCCCCATGGCTGCAGGTCATTGACGAAGGAAGAGGCTTCTCCTTTCACTGTGTGTTGTGTGTAAGCGCATACAGAACAGACACACACACACACACACTGGGGCCTCTTTTAACTCAGCCATTCCAGCAGCCAAAGCCGTCAGTAGACGGGCAGCAGTCGAGCTGTTCACTACGTTTCTTTTCCTCTCTGTTACTGTTATTCGTTTCACCAGGTTATTGAAACTCGGATTTTTTGAGGCCAATAGCAGACGATTATTTTCAAATACTCTGCCAGTTTGTGTTGAGTTGTGCCAGTGTTTCGTGTGTTTGTTTTTTTCTCGTGAGTGAAACCTGCCAATGTGAAAAAAGGGGGAATTGCGGCTGCCATGCATAGAGAAAAGAAAAGATAAAGATTTGAAACGCAGAGCTTATCCTAGTGATCCCCGACTATCAATTAAAAGTGATTGAATGACTGATTCCAGAACACGACGTGAGAAAGACTAACTTGGTCAAGTGTGAACCTATTGGCCCTCTCCATACGCTTTCAGTTCTACAAAATAATCAATCACATAAAAACAAAAATAAACATTACAGAAAAAACGTCAAATTTTTTTAAACACAAAAAAAACCTCAAGGTCTTTTTATCGTTTTTTTTCTAATTCGATTTCTTTTGATCGATTTCAATCGCCTCGTGTCTCGCTTGCTTTTCGTCTGCTGGGCGCCAAATTGGTGAGTCGCCTTTATCGACAGATCGGATTAACATCGGTGTCGAATCTCTTGTTAGTTTTTTTTTTTTGCTGCAATTGGAATTTTCCTCATCAGTTGTCCGTCACGGGCTACCAATCTTTAAAAAGATTTCAATCACAACGACGCAGTTACGAAGAAATAAGAACAACCAGAGCAGCTCGATCTGATTTTGATTACGAGGTGAGTCACTTGAATTCTTCTTTTTCCCCCACTACTTCATTGTCGTTTCAATGTTTGAGAGAGAGTTGGCCATTTTACGGCCAACTGACAAGCTCGAGAAATTTCCCAACAAAAATTCTAAGTGAAACGCACAAAAAAAAAACGTGTAAAAGAATTTTCAAAGCTCAAAAACTATGTGTGATGGATTGCAACGACTAGTTTTTGTAGCCTTGTTATGATCACCTTTTGTGATATTTAGTTTTGAAAGAGAACAAAAAAAAAATGCTGTTGCTATCTACGTCCAATTTTCATCATTTCTGTCCAACTCCGCGTCGGGTAGCCATTGCGAACCAGTAGGGGGGAAGGGAGACAATCCGCCATTTTTTTGCAGACATTGGGTGGGAAGAATGTCGCCACCAAAATGGACAACATGAATCTTTTATTGTTTCGTTTCATTCTCCTTGTTTATGTTTGTCCACAATGTTAAAACCGTGAAATTGCAAAACCGCGTGACAGTTTGTCTGTGTTTAATTTTTAAAAATCAAAGTGTAACATTGGGAGAGTTGAAATTACGAGGGAATGTGTTGCATAAGAAAATCCAGGTAGTTCTCTCCTCTGAAAAAAAAACTCATTTTCTCCCCCTCCCAAATAGAAGAAGAGTGCGTGGAATAATATAAAAAGGGATTGGGTCGTTTGTGCCACAACAGTTATAGATTTACAGGCCATCCTAGTTCTTATTCTTTTCCTTTTTTTTCAATAAGAAAAAAATCCAATGACGAGTCGGCGGCCTCGATTGGAAAGGTCCGAACATCGTCCCGCTTTCCCAGTTCATCCTCGTAAATCAAAGTCACTTCGACATCAACTGACACTCTTTTTTCCTTTTGTTTTTTTAAATAGTTTTCTTTTTCCTCCCCAAAAAGAAAGAGGCCGTTGTCTTTTTAAGAACAAAAAATAAAAAAGAATCCCCTTTTTCTGAAACGCCATCGGGACATGTGCTCCGCTTATTATCACCAGACTTGTCTGATTAGTTCTCCCTCTCTTTATGGCCCCGTGATTTTTGAAATCTATTCAGGCGAGGGAGTTGGGATCGTTTCTTTTTTGAATATTTTAAATTTTCTTTTTGAATTCTTTAAACAGACGAGTTGTGTAATTCATTGTTCTCTCCTATACCAAGAGCTAAATGTTGACGGTTGTAATAGCTGATTTTCTGTTCACGTTCATTAAGGACTCGTTCGCTTCTGTTCTCTCTGCTCTTGGTGTAACGAGTTCCCCTCCTAAACTTCTTTTATGTTTTTTAATGAAATTGGCCTTTTTTGAGCTGGGCAAAATTCTTAGTTTAAATCCGCAAAGGTCTTTTAACAATGAGAAGAAGTTTGGGTTCAGACTGCGGGTCATTTCAGCTGGCCGAAATGCACCCGCAGTATGTCCCTAGGCAAGAGAATTAGATTCCACTTTAAAAGAAGAATAGGGGGGAGGTGTAGGACAGACTTTGCCGACCGAGGGTAGGAAAAAAAGAGGAACGTCAGTAACCGAAAAAAAAAACTAGAGGGAAGAAATCCTAATCCATCTTCGTCTTCTCTTGTACCGCGCGCGCGCGCCGCTCCGTCTTTTCTCTTTTGATTTCGTTTTCTTTCTCCCTTCATCTTTTGCCCAGTCAAAAAAAAAATAAATTCTTGAAAAAAAAATATGGGGAATGTGTGGCAAAGAGAAATCAGTACCTTGACACGTCATAGCAACTAGCTCTCCTCCAGTACATTTTTTTGTTTATGTAGAAAAGGAGAAAGAAAACTTGATGAACGTGCGTAGTACAACTCGATTGTTCCAATGCGATGAAGAAGAAAATACCCGGTGTGTCTGTAACATAATCTGATTTTTATCCCCATCGGAATTTTTGTTTTATTCATTCGAGAGGAGAATAACATTTTTGTGGAATTGAACAGGGTTAATTTTTGAAATTCTGTTGAGGGGGATCGTGTAGAAATTAGTTGGGAGCTTTTTGTTTGCATTTGTTTGGCTCTTTTTTGCGGCGTTTGGTGGTAAGGGCGTGTATTAATAGGGCAGGAAGTAGCAGCTAGGAGGAGGGAGAGAAACTCAAGAGACCCGCTTTTTTTTTTCCTTCTTCGTTTGATGTTTTACAGCTTGAGAGGTACCACTGGCCTGTCGAGGGATGATGGAGAAATATATTTTTTTAAAAATCCCATTGGGTTTTTCTTTTTTCTTCTTCACATATTCAAATGACTAGTCAGCCATTTTTCTTTGGGGGCCACCACGGTCGTAGACGTTCTCACGTTTCCGGTAATAAGTCTTTTTATTATTTCTCGTGTTGTTGACTGACCTTCCCTCTTTCTAAAAGCGAAAACCCTTTTCTTTCTTTTTTGGAATAATCTAACTCTTTTAATCTGAGATCCATTAAGCGCCAGTCGGTATTTAAAAATTTAAATTATATATTTAAATTAAATGTTTTAGGTATAAATAATATGTTTGAGTAATATACAGTCATTGTTGTGTATTATTTTCACACAGCAACAAACAATAACAACTTTATATTGCTAAAACCGTTCTAATAACAATTAGAATGATTGCTTGTTTTAGGTATAAATAATATATTTGAGTAATATAAAGTCGTTATTGTTTGTTGCGGTGTGAAAATAATACAAAATAACAACTTTATATTACTCAAACATATTGTTATACCTAAAACAAACAATTATTGCTATAATTATCATTGCTGCAAAATGCAGTTCAAAATGAAAAGCTAACAGTTAATAGTAATAATAATGGTTTTTTTTACATTTTGGAACACAAAATTAAAAATGTGAGAAAATGAGTGAGAGAGAGTGGGAAAATGGCAAAACATTGCAAGGAAAATGCAAGTTGAAATCAAGAGCAAAATGCAAACGACTTATGCAAAGTAGAAAGAGAGAAGATTAGCGAGTTGAGGGATTTGCTACTCGCAAGTTTAATAGTTGGAGAGAAATCTGGGTTGCTCCGTTCTATCGCAGACATCAAATGCGATGCGTAATGCACGTAATGAATGAGATCACAACCAGTTGGGGAAAAGTGCATTCGCATCGCGCAGTCACCGCACACACACACACATATCCCGCGTAGTTCTGCTACACTTATGGTAGGACTGGGAGGAGTGGTCACTTATGGGAGGAGTGGGAGAGAAACAAGAAAAAGGAAACCTGTTTCCAAATGTTTTTATTTTGTGTTTTTGTTTTCAAGGTTTTAACGTTATTCATCTTGCGTCCGTTGCGTCTTCGGAACTCGAAAATAAAATAAATAAATGCGTACACACACACACACACACGCAGGTACACGCGAGAGAATGAGAAACAAAAGGCTGGTCTGATTTATTTTTCTTTCGTTCTTTTGATTTGTTTTCCTTTTGTTTTATTTATTTGATAATAACTACAAGTTTCCAGGGTTTGTTTTGTGTTTTGAAATTTCTAGCCGGGACAACCGGATCGCCGAGTAAAAATCGTGATCAAGATTAAAAGAAATAAAAAAAATGAATAAATATATTTTGATACAGACAAATATAAACAGCAACAAGCTTAACAGAGCGAGAGAAGCATCTACATATTGGGAAAATAGACACAAAAGGACAACAGCAACAAATTGCTAGTCATTCGACAAGAGAAGTTATTTTCATTTGCTTTTGTGGGGTGTAACTTTGCGCGTTTATTTCTTTACATGACATAAATTGGCGAATCCTAGTAGGTCCCATCGATTGAACGCAAAAGCGAGTTGAGTTGGCGGTTTAGTAACACAATTTTATTTTAACCACAATCGGCATCTCCTTCTTGTACCATTTTTCAAAGGTAACTTCGTTTTTCCTTTCAGGCTTTTTCATCGCTTAAAAAACAAAAACAAAAAAACCGCAAGAGATTTGTTCTTTGTTTTATTTCTTATCAATGACAATCTGCGGGTGCATCAAGATGACGTCATGGCTAACAAGCAAAAACCATTCCGGACCTGCTGTTGGTTCGGGAAATGCCGCTCCCATACGATCCCTCCTTCCTCAGATGTTTTAGTCCAACAACCGTTTCAGCCACCTAGAATTCGTTTTTTTTTTTTTTAACTTGAAAAAAACAAACAAAATAAATAAACGACCCCTTCGCTTCATCTGTCGGCCGTTTCGTTCATTCGAAATGTATTTTAAACACAACAACAACAATGGCAAAAGCTAGACAAATAGACGCCTCTGGTGGCTATTGCCAACGTCCTGCCTAACGCACCTTGTTTTGTTTTTCTTCTCTTTCTTCAAGAAAACAAATTCACTCTCTGTAGTCTTTGAGCTGCACGTCGTTGGTTCGAAAACTTTTCGATACGATCAATGACTCCGATTGACGATTCTTTGAATTTTCGTTTGTTTCTTTATTTTCCTGCACATTTCTCGAAGCCTATGCAAAACGTGCGGCGAGCAGACGAAAGAGAGGCAACAAAAAACGGCAGGGAAGACCATTTCATTTTAATGGCGATCAAAGTTAATTGGAAGGTGGTGAATCAACAATTCCGGCACGATTTCCTCGTACAAACTTTTGCTCGTTGCATACCCTCCGCCCTTTCCCCCTTTTTTTTCTTTTTTTTTTCTTTTTCTGTTTCAATCCACTTTAATGACAGGCCGGTTTTTATTGTTTGTCTGTCACGAATGACTGCATTTCGATGCAAGACGTTTTTTTTTAATTCATGCACCGTCTGTTAGCTGCGTCTGCCTATAGCCGCACTCACACTGTGCCATTTGTATACAGACAAACATATAAACTGCGTCGAAGCATTACGAATAAGAGAAAAATAAAAAGAATGTTCGTGATAAAAATAGTGAGTCACGTAGCTCTACATCGAGCCAGCGGTCGAGGCTCTAGATGTAGGGTTGATGTTAGTTAGTTCGAATTCATTTTAATCGGATAGGAACGGGAGAAAAGCAATTGATTGGAAAATAAAGTCATTTTACCGGTCACGATTCAGCTCGTTAGATCCGTTCGTTTATTTTTATTTTTATGATTGTTATTTTTTATAAGGGCAGCCTATGTACATATAACCTACTATATAAATTTTTTTTTTAGGTCGCCTATCCTTGCCAACCTGGACACTATTGCAATGGGTCGTTATCAAACAGCAATATCCGACAGCTACGCATTTGCCTGCGCGTGAAAGCGTGTTTTTTTTTTTCTTCTTTCTTTCTTTGTGTGCTAGCGTGATGCGGCTGCTGATAAATGCAGAGCGCACTCTGTTATACATATACATAAACCATAAGGCTCTTCTTCTGACTTTCTCCGCTTCTCATCTGGAGGTAAAGAAAAGAAATAGAGCTAATGACGTCACGCGTAACACATGTTTTGTTTTTTCAGAGCTTCTCCGGAGTAATAACAAGAAGGCAAACGCGAGAAAATAAAAAAGAAAAATAGGCAAAATTTGCTACTCTTTTCCGCTCTTCATCCGTAAGGCTCATCAACTGTGTTCTCAAAATAAGAAACAGAGAAAAGAATAAAATAAGGGAGAGAGGGAGAGAGAGAGAGAGAGTTGGGGAACGATATTGTCACGGCCATGGATCTTTACCAAGATAGAGACGTCGTGCTTCAGATTAAAAGATAATGTGTATTTCACCACAAGGTTCCATAACACAACTGCAAAACTAACTGCTCTAACCAATTAATCAAAAAGCCCCCACAGGTGTGCCAAGTCGCCCCTTTTATATCCGGCGACGAGGGTGGTGCTCCAAAGGACGGCCATAACTGGGGCGGGATTTCCATCCTAGCGCTGTTGTCGCTACCGCGGTGACGAATCGAATATTTCCGACGCGACATCCCCCTCCTTAAGTCGCGACTCGTCCCGATCGCGCTCGTGTGCCAGGAAAATAGAAGTCTAAAATCTAATATTTGTGTTACGGGGTAGAGGGATTACAGGGTTAGAGGAATTACACGACATTGACTTCATTTATAGGGGGGAATAAAGTAAATAAAAGCATTTCTCATGAATAAAAGTTGGGGCCGCCGCCGACCCATCTAGCGCTCGTAGCCTCAATACTCACCGGCCGACCAAGAGATGGCGTGGCCAGTTAGTGTCCTTTTCCAACCACGCTATTCAGTCTCTTCTCATGTCCTCACGTTCTCGCCGGCTTCCATCACGTCCGTTTGGTCCCCTTTCGTCCTCTCTTCCTTCCCGATCGGGTGTTGGTGATCGTGGTCTCGTATTACCCGAGTTGGTCTCGCAAAAACGAGCAATATGACCGGAGCGTCCACATCGGTAGCAGATTGGTTTTCCGTCTACTGTTCGAGAAGTATTCTCCCCTCCCAGGCATAATTGTTTAGTCCCTCGTTCCAGCTCTTCTATCCGAGCTGCCATATCGCGTATTAAATTTTTTAACTCGTCATGCGACCCTGGGCGCGTGCTGTCTCGCTTTGCGTCGGACTCGTAGGCTTTTTGTTTCAACGGAGTTCGCCTTTCTTCGTAGTCAGCATACGTGACTCGCTTGGCTGGAATAGGTTCCTTCGCTTGTCCCATAAAATTAACTACCTGATGCGGCTTCTCTGAATCCTCATATGCCCTAGTATAAATTTTTAATGCTCTAAAAAATTCATCTGTCGTCCGGGGCTGTTTAATTGTCATTTCTCGCTTCAAAGGCTGATTAAGCCCACGCAAAAGATAATCTATTTTCTTCGCTTCAGACATCATAGGGTTCAGCCTACGGCACTGATTGAGCACGTCATAGAAATATCCTACGACCGTTTCCGAAGCCTCCTGCTTCCGATTACGTAGCCTAGCTTTATGATAGCGGTCGAAATCCTCCGAGCGAAATGTTTCTAAAAATCGCGTTCGTAGGCCCCTTATCCCGGTTTCGGCCTCCCTCCCAGGCGCGGCTTCACGCGGAGCAACATCGTCCCAGACCACCTGTCCTATTTGACAAGCTAGCCAATCCTTTGCTGTGCCTTCTACGAATAATCCAAAGTATTCCGCTTTCTCAGCGGGACCCCATCCATTAAAATTGGCGGTCCTCTCGAAACGTTCTATCCATTCAGCGGCGTCATCGTCTGGTCCTCCGCGGAAAACTGGTACTTCACGATACTGCGATGGATGAGCCGGTGCACGCTGAGCGGCTCCTCCTGCCTGTGCAGGTACACGGGCGGGAGGTCCATCATTTCCTCTAAATTCCGCACGTTGGGCCATTTCAAGCGTTGGTGCTATAACGAGCGGTAAAGCTCCAGAAAAATCGTCTAACCCCTTATCTCTTCCTTCCCTTGCGCACTCGTTAAAAGGTTCCTTGCTTTTCGGCTATCTTCCGTTGCTCCCTCGGATCAATACACGTTTGTTCTCCTACACCGCTATCTCTCGATCTTGCTTCCTGATCAAACTTCCGATACCTACAAGAGGAATTTGTCCTCGCGTTCGACTTTCCGATCGGGTTCAGTGATACGATTCCTCTTCTCGGAAAGGTATGGCCGATCGCTTTGGCAGTCTGTGCCCCTACTTCTGAGGAACTTGTCCTCGCGTTCGACTTTCCGATCGGGTTCAGTGATACGATTCCTCTTCGCGGAAAGGTATGGCCGATCGCTTTGGCAGTCTGTGCCCCTACTTCTGAGGAACTTGTCCTCGCGTTCGACTTTCCGATCGGGTTCAGTGATACGATTCCTCTTCTCGGAAAGGTATGGCCGATCGCTTTGGCAGTCCGTGCCCCTACTTCTGTAACTCTCTTTAGAGATTCCGCCTGACTTCCGTCAAGACCAACGTTGCGCTGTCCTTCCTCGCTTATCGGGGACGCGGCTAACCCTCGTAAACGCCTGCTCTGCCTAGGCGGATCCGTACTCATCCACCGAGCTACGTCTCTCTCCCCCACCCAATGGTAGGCCTGTCGGGCTTTCACTACGCGCTTTCCACAACTTACTCGGACGGGTCTCAACCTAACAGCGAATCAAGGAAATCGGCCAGGTCTGTGGTCCTGTACCACGGCAATTTAAGGCACTTTCTAGCCGGCCGGTCACACTTCCCAAGGACCCCTAAACAGCACCTGCCTCCAAGTCCCTTATTCAAAAACTTCCCAAGACCCGTGCGAAAAGAACAACAATTGCGCTTACCTTACTCAGCCTAACAGGTGGTACCCTGCATCTCCACCATGTCACGGCCATGGATCTTTACCAAGATAGAGACGTCGTGCTTCAGATTAAAAGATAATGTGTATTTCACCACAAGGTTCCATAACACAACTGCAAAACTAACTGCTCTAACCAATTAATCAAAAAGCCCCCACAGGTGTGCCAAGTCGCCCCTTTTATATCCGGCGACGAGGGTGGTGCTCCAAAGGACGGCCATAACTGGGGCGGGATTTCCATCCTAGCGCTGTTGTCGCTACCGCGGTGACGAATCGAATATTTCCGACGCGACATCCCCCTCCTTAAGTCGCGACTCGTCCCGATCGCGCTCGTGTGCCAGGAAAATAGAAGTCTAAAATCTAATATTTGTGTTACGGGGTAGAGGGATTACAGGGTTAGAGGAATTACACGACATTGACTTCATTTATAGGGGGGAATAAAGTAAATAAAAGCATTTCTCATGAATAAAAGTTGGGGCCGCCGCCGACCCATCTAGCGCTCGTAGCCTCAATACTCACCGGCCATAACTGGGGCGGGATTTCCATCCTAGCGCTGTTGTCGCTACCGCGGTGACGAATCGAATATTTCCGACGCGACAATATGTAGGAAGAAAACTAATGATTTGATGATACATTTCTGGGATCAACCCCGTAGGGTGAGGATGGTGTTCCACAAAAAGGCGAAAAAAGGGGAGGTCATCATAACCATTTTCTGGTGTACAGAAACACACACGCAAAGACATACGTTGATCAGTAAAGTACCTGTAATCAGATATGAGCGCGGATGTATCACAATTTCATCACAGCTGCGATGATTTACATGTTCATCCCTTCATCATCAATGGTAATGTTGAGAATCCCAGATGCACAAGTATAAAGCAAAATATTCCAGATATGCTGCACCATCAGGCGTTTCCGGTTAACAACTGATGGATGGGTATTGTCGAAACAAGCTATGAAAGTTTTAAAACGACGCACCGCCACATGCTGAAAACGAAAATGAAATGCGAATCACTGGGCACATGATGTTACAAATATATTCACTCCCTTCTCAACATTACCGTTCTCATCCCTTCGTCAGTTTCAGATCATTTTTTTTTTCAAAATTTGGAAAACAATTAATAACAGAGGGGGGAGAGATTGCCGAATTGCCCTGCTGTAAACTCGTATACTAACAGCCTCATTCAAATTTCATTTAAAATAGACCCACAACGTGAAGCTTGGAGAGTCCATTTGAATGTTTGGTGGATGTGGTACGAAATTTACGTCCCATCACCGGTACATCCAGTAGTGCTATCGACTTCCCAAAGCATTCCGTTAATCAATACAATTAACATGCGTCATATTTATACCGATAGTGCGACCGACAATCATTAGCAAGATTCAGACCATTCAAAGTCCTTCACGTCAACAAATAACGACAGACTTGCAGGTAAAGTCGCAAAATGCGAAAGCATATGTCTAAACAAAAACAGCTCATTGAAACAACGAAGGGATAATGTTCGCATTATATAAATGCCCACCCGATTCATCTGAAATGCTGGAACGCGATGAACTGGTATCAACCCATGGCCTACTATAATAACGGCCTGTCAGCGCGCAATACCTCCAGCGCCTAAAACTGCATTGCCAGAGGGGCGTAATACCCCAAACCGAGCTCCACTTTCCACTGTTTGGTAACGAATGCAGAATGGAAATGTGTGGAAAAAACAGTGGAAAGTGGGGCCTAGCGCCGCGCGTGGCCAGCCTACGGTACCGGTGCCGTTAATTTCCTTCAGTTGACATGACAGGGACTAAACAGCAGCATTCTTGCCGTATGATCGCTGCACAAACAGTAGAGGACCTAAAAAGATGTTTTGACCTAGAGAATGACTTTATTAAAGGTCAGGAGCTACAGCAAATTATAGTTTACTATGCTGAACAAACACTTGAACCTGTTGGTTGGAAAGCTCTGTGGATGTCTGATTCCAATACCAGTTCAAATTTGAAAGCAAAATTTGTGAGTTCTATCTTAGTTGAGGTTTGTTTGAACATCAACATGCCTGTTGTTTCATTAACTCACCTTATGTGTAAACTTTTTAGGTAAACAATGTGGACTATTTTTGTTTTTACCAATCCCTTTTTGTATTAGAAATCGTGTTCGACTTCCAGAAGAAAGAGGAGATCCACTTCTCAGAAAAGTAATGGAGGAAAGGAGAGCCAAAGGTAAAATTCCTACTCGCCTTCTGCAGTTTGTGAAGCAACATCAGGAGAATGTTGAGGCATTAGCAGAGATAAAGAAACCAGAAAGGTTGAGTACAACTTTTGATTTGGATCTTCGGGGAGATGCTGGCATGTCATACATAATTTTGTAAATAACAAATTGTAATTGTGGGTTATATTCAGGCGACAGTTTCGTGATTGGGGATAAAGAAGCATCAGCACTTGATTTGTCAGACCAGTTAAACATTACACAATGGAGAAAGTTGGCAAACGGATTTACAGCCGCCAGAGACTATGTTCTTGAAAACAACAGGCCTTAAACCAGTGGAATATCCTCATCCGGGAACTTCATACAATCCAACTTTCCAGGATCATCAAGCCTTATCGATAGAGGCTTACAATCTCAAGACTAAAGGGATGAAGGAAGAAATCAGAACTCGGCGAAGGCTAGGACCAATGCTAAAGAAGATTCCCCTACAAAGAAAAGAAGTAATTTTTGCAAAAATATTTGGGCGATTGGTTATACTAAGAAGAATGGTGGTCCGAAATGACGCAAGGTTTGGCCGATGGAGAAGAGCCAGCCAAAGAAGAGGACGAAGACGTTCCTTGCGTTCGTCAAACCAAACCCAAGATTCGCGAACAGAAAATCAGGGCCAAAGCCCTTAAATGGCAAGATATGCGGCGAAAGAAACTGAAAGAAGCTAAAAAGCGTTTACTGGAACTTGACAGGTAATTTGAATATGTCCATCTGTTTAAATACGAATATCATTTCCTATTGTTCATCCGTTTCTCATTAGATTGAGGTCAATTGCCGAGAAATTCGAAAGTCTGAAGAGCTGACTGCCAAGCGAATTGAATTAAGAAAGAAGGAGAAAGAGGCCAAAATGTTTAAGCCAGCCATGCTGGGCCGACACAAGTACAAACCCCCGCCAATTGAAGTGAACTTCAGCGAAGAGATTACTGGCACTTTACGTGGATTGAAGACAGATGGTATCGTCTATAAAATTAATGATTAAATGGCAAGCATGTCTTCTATTTTAATATACAATACCTTTCCTTATACAGGTCATGTCTTGATCGATCGGTACAAGTCTATGCAGCGACGCAACATAATTGAGCCGCGAATCCGACAGACGGTCGTGTTCAAGTACAAGCATAAAGTCTTTACGAAACGCAGCCACTCTGAGCCTAAGGGTCTTAAAGTGGGCAATCGTAACAAGGACAAAACTCCCGTACAATGAGATGACACGTTTAATATGAAGGACACGATCGCCATTTCAATAAAGAAAATATGTCGCGTACGCCTATTCATTTTATCTTATTTTTTTTCTTGTGCAAAATGTATTATAGCCAGAGTTTCCCGAATACCTGCATGTCTTTCTGCACGTACTACATAATGTAAAAGTAAATCTTATTCAACCACGGTAGTAAAGTAAATACTGGCGTTCGATAATATGGCAGGCATCAGCCGTTGCTTATGTCATTGTAATACTTTTAACGCGGCTGTTGAGGCCATAGTGTTTTAACTTAAATGTATGGTCCAACTTTTTACGATGGCCGTGGGAGATAGTGGTGAGAAACGCTTTGATAACTCATCCCTGTCGAATAATTAGCAAAAAAAGTTTGTGGAATATAAAATTTTGGGTTTGAATAAGTGAACAAAGAAAATGTATATGTATTTCGTAACATCTGACGGAAATTTATTCTAATTCCATTTAAGGACAGATCTTCTCTACATGCGGATTACTGCTGGTCAATACCACACTTGTTTCCATCCTCGTTTTCAATAATATGAAGATTTGTTATTTCCTTAATAAAGGACCAACGAAACCCCTACATGTGTGACCTGAGCACTGTATTAGACAACGGCGCAAGTACTTTGTAGGAACATTCATTCATTAATAATTAAACTTCAACCAAATTAATAAGAAATTTTACCGTAAACTGTGTTGTTGAAGCCAGTACAGGATAATCTACGACAAAAGCAAATCATCGAAGAATTGGTTTTAAAAATTTCACATTTTCCTAGACAGTTTTCGAATGAACAAAGCTCATTTTTTACTTCTAATTAAAAATTACAACATACAACAGCAATCAACGAACATTAATAATAAACGTAACTAAACATCTGAATTCTCCCTCCGTTTAGTGCATGTGCCATTGCCTAAATGGCTATGACGGCTCGATCGTCAATTGATAGTGTGTGTTGGATGCCCATAGCCGATGAGAACCGTCGAAAATTTCGAATATAACAAATGAACAATGTGATCCACATCGGATTAATTCATTTTATGAAAATATGATGATAATTTTCTCACGCCATCATTAAAGGTGATAGTTGCATGTACACATGTCGACATGGACATGTACACTATCTCATATTTGATATATCTTTCTTACATTAACACGATGTTTCTTATAGCAATTCATTCATTCCCTTATAAGCCCATGAAGACTGGATAACTATAGGTCAACCCCGACGGGTCGTATGAATTACGCCATCTCACACATGGCCTAATCAGGTTGATCAGATGCATAAAGCGTGTCCCATAAGAACGAAAAGGAGATTGAATTGCAATCAATAGTCTATTTGGTTACTGCATTATACTTTTATATGTAAATGTGCCGGCAAAATGACCATTTCCCGGTTATTGTCGATCGAGCGTGTAGATTGTAGCGTTACACGGACGCATACGCATGCAACCTATCAACGCGATTACCGATCCGCTTGTCTATTTTACCCTTTCAAATGTTTTTGTTTTTTCCTATTTCTTTTTACTCAGTTCTGGTTTGCCATGCCAGAAATACTGTGGCTATGGGAAGCGGATAAAATTTAAAGCCCAACGAGTGTAATATGTATTCAAATTTGTGTGTGCCGCGCCATTTGGATTTCCCCACTCCTCTTTTCTATCTATAAACGCATACATTTACACAGCAGTTTATCTACTTTACTAGCTGCCTTCTTTTTTTTTCTATGAAGGGGAAAAAAATAAAAAAAAAGTTTTGAATTATTCGCGGTACATTCAGCCACTATATAACCCTTAGCCCTATATAACCCCAACGTGATGTGGTATAAATGTTGGATAAAAATTTGTGCCATATGCAAAACGAGTTCTATTTTGTTCCTTCTGTCTTTCTCTCTCTCTCTCCACTATTTTATTTCTTTTTTTTTTGCTTATTTTTTTCTTTTTTTAGCTTAGTCGATGATTGTAATTTGATGCCGCAATGTATAATGCATACAAGTAACGCAGCCACAACAACAACAACAACAACAAAATGGGTGATTGTAAGGCCGGATCTGTGTTGCTTTCGCCGCCAGTTTTTCAATTCATAAATAAAATGTTTAAATACAAAAAAAAACGCAAAAAAGGATGTACAATGTAGGACGGGCAACGGTTTAAAAATTGGATGCATCACACGGCGGTAAGGCGGCGCGGCATCTTCAACGGGCCGGCAAATCGTCGTGTATGTATTGGTAGACGTTGACGACGGAGCTAACTAGCGGCTCAAATTGATGGAGACGCATTCTGATGCTTTGACAATGATGTACTGACCGATTGAAGGAGATGCCGTTTTTTCTTTTTTTCTTCTTCTTCTTGAAGGCCGCCTTGGCGGTCTCTTTCGCAAAAGAAGTTTGACCTATTGACAGAAGAAACAAAAAAAACTGAGTTATATTGCCATGCTAATGAAGAACGAAGCCAATGCCTTTTCAGTCTCTATTCTTTTTTCCTCTTCTTTTTTGGCGGCTGTAAATCCGTTTGCCAACTTTCTCCATTGTGTAAGTCTTTAACTGGTCTGACAAATCAAGTGCTGATGCTTCTTTATCCCCAATCACGAAACTGTCGCCTGAATATAACCCACAATTACAATTTGTTATTTACAAAATTATGTATGACATGCCAGCATCTCCCCGAAGATCCAAATCAAAAGTTGTACTCAACCTTTCTGGTTTCTTTATCTCTGCTAATGCCTCAACATTCTCCTGATGTTGCTTCACAAACTGCAGAAGGCGAGTAGGAATTTTACCTTTGGCTCTCCTTTCCTCCATTACTTTTCTGAGAAGTGGATCTCCTCTTTCTTCTGGAAGTCGAACACGATTTCTAATACAAAAAGGGATTGGTAAAAACAAAAATAGTCCACATTGTTTACCTAAAAAGTTTACACATAAGGTGAGTTAATGAAACAACAGGCATGTTGATGTTCAAACAAACCTCAACTAAGATAGAACTCACAAATTTTGCTTTCAAATTTGAACTGGTATTGGAATCAGACATCCACAGAGCTTTCCAACCAACAGGTTCAAGTGTTTGTTCAGCATAGTAAACTATAATTTGCTGTAGCTCCTGACCTTTAATAAAGTCATTCTCTAGGTCAAAACATCTTTTTAGGTCCTCTACTATTTGTGCAGCGATCATACGGCAAGAATGCTGCTGTTTAGTCCCTGTCATGTCAACTGAAGGAAATTAACGGCACCGGTACCGTAAGCTGGCCACGCGCGGCGCTAGGCTCCACTTTCCACTGTTTCACCGTCTGTCCACCGCCAATTATGGAAATTTGAATAATGAGTTGTGATCGTTCCCATTTTTCCCGTACTGCGAAAACTGAAAATTCGATACGAAAAAATGAAAGGGTGAGTTAGACAGAGTTCGTGTGCGAACTTGGTCGTCACCCGAACACAGTGAACGGCCATCTTCATAATCCAAACAAAATTTCAAAAAGGAAAACCCACAACGTGAACTTGGGAAGTCGGCTGAGGTGGTACGAACTCGACGTCCCACCACCGCACATCCAGCAATGCATCCGACTTCCCAGGGCATTCCGTTGGCAAATCAATAAAAACAAACACCCATAAGAAACCTGATGCGTTAGCCCCATATCATGTTTGACTGTGTCTGAATGATCCAAGCTCACCGCTTGGTCCGCTTGTCATACCGTCAAGCGTTTGGCTTGGTTTCCCCCCTCCTCCTCCTTTTTCTTTTTTACTACGACTACCACTACGATACTATGGCAATCCGTTTTACCAAAAAAAAAATATATATTATTTTTCGAGCATAAATCCAATCTATTTCGCTAAAGGGTTAAATCGACCTCCGAAGTCCACGGTCCTCACGGTTATAGGCGAAAGAGCCCGAAAGGTGTGTGTGTGTGTGTACGTCTATCATAACTGCAAGCACGGTGCAGGAGAACTAGAGCACACAGACAAGCCGCTTTATTGTGTGTCAGCATTTTAAAAAAAGAGTTCCAATGTTACAAACTAACGCGGGATAGGCCAGCAGTTGGAGGGGGGCCTTGAAGATCTAGCGGAGTTACGTAGAGCCAAAAAAAAAAATCCAGTATAGTAACAGCCAAAAATTTTTATTTTTTTTTAAGACACGGTATAAAAAGAAACAGCTCTAACAACGTTAAAACTAGATCAAAAGCCGATTGTTTCTCTCTCTCTCTC
The DNA here is from genome assembly GCF_022539665.2 of Daphnia carinata. Taxonomy (NCBI): domain Eukaryota; kingdom Metazoa; phylum Arthropoda; class Branchiopoda; order Diplostraca; family Daphniidae; genus Daphnia; species Daphnia carinata. Next base: position 1,062,064 of record NC_081339.1, read on the forward strand.
TCTCTCTCTCTCTCTCTTTCTTCGTGTGTGTGTAGTGTGTAGTTATCCTAGCTCCTGGAGGGTGAAGGGTGTTGTTATTTATTAGTTATTTATTTCAACGTTGCAAACTGCTTGATGGAAAGAATACGACCCTACCTGGACATCTTTGGTAAACTGGTTATTGGCGAAGATACTCAGCGACGTGAAATCGCGCACCGTATTGAACCCGAAAACGATCTCGACGGGCTGGCCGTTGCGCGAGTCGTTACGCCACCCGACCCAGCCTTCAAACGGTCGATCATAAAACGAACAAAAAAAAAGAAGGAAAACGAAGAGAGAGAAAAAAAAAGGCCATGAAAACGATGACGGGAAATGTCGGGACAAGAAAACTGATACTCGGCATAAATCTTTACCTCGATCTTGGTCGTAATAACTGGCTTTGAAATTGTCGGCACCGAGTTTGCCGTCTGTCAACTGGCCGAGTCCCTGGCGCAGTAAAGAGCCGTCCCAGATGCCGTCGTAAGAGTCATCGTAGAATTGCCAACCGGCTCCTCGCTGATCTCCCTTCGGCATCTGATAGCTGGCAATGCCCTCAGATCTTCAAAGGAGAAAGAAAAACCCACAACAGATCGAACATTACACACCGTGAATGGACGGTCGGCTAGGAGCGACATTTGCGTTAGAGTTTCGCCAGTTTTCAAAATACACTTAAAAATCACACCACGTTCCTGTTCAAAGAAGAAAGTGGCAAAACTCACTTCACCTATGGTCGTATACGCATAACGACTCACATAACGATGTAAAACTTTTCACTGAAAGGCAACTCTATCGCCCAGCCGCGATAAAAATCTAGCCTCGTTATCGACCGTTGCCGAGCTCCACCCGTAAAAACGGCAAATCAATAAAACATCCTCAAATAGCTGACAGAACGAACTGATTTGTTTCACAAACCACCATTTTTCTTATTTCTCTCAAATAGACAAGCGTGAATAGCGCCATTTTTTCTTCTGAAAAGTGCCATTCACGTTAGCAAAAAGAAAAAACTAATCTGATTGCATACACGAAATGCTAAACCACGTCAAGACGCGTCCCCCAAAATCTTTCCTATTTAAAATCAAAACTTGGTGATGAGCTGTCGGAAATCCCCGTGCACGTCGTACAACCTTCGCATCCTATTGTGTACGCGTTATTGTTAGGTAGAAAACAAGCTTGTAGAGACTATTGATCGCGGACCCTCGTTCCGACGGTAAATAGCTGCACAAGAAATCCTCGTTGTGCTGATTGGCGGCAATATCCCCCTTCTCATTTACAGCTTCATCTCGTCTACAACAATCGACGCCATCACAAGCGCGCAATCCAAAAGACAAACTTTTGAAATTGTTGATGTCTTACGTATTTTCCGCAAGGCGACATCTTGCGACATGCATCTAACGATAAGTTGGTTGATGAATGATAAACACGGGGGGGGGGGAATAAGTTGATTGTTCTATTCGAATTCAAATATCTAATGGAATTTCGTTAACATTTTCTGTATTTTTCCCTACGTGATTGTGTTGCCTTTCTTTCGGAGTTGGGGGATGTTTCTAATTTGAAAAGATCGATGACGGCTAACTTTTTCCCGCTAGGCTTTCCGAGATGTTTTTCCCGCTTAATATTCTAGAGTGTTGTGGGGCTAAAGAAAAACGGGAGAAATGACGTGCCACTCATACTGAAAAACATCTGGATATATCCCCCCTTCATCGCATGCTCCTTTTCACGCATAAGACTCTACTGCGTTCAACTGTGCGCGGCTCTGCGCGTTGGGAATTCGGAGTTGATTGGCCTTTTCCCCATGTCGAGACGTTACGCTGTATCCCAGCACTTGTTTCCCTTTTGATTCATTAGCCAGAATTGTACTTCGCTTATAACGTTAAAGGGCTTTTGTTTTTTACCCATTTTCTCTTTAGTTAAAGCAATCGCTACGTTTGTGTGATGGATATGTTGTGACTGTGCGGAGACGGGCGAAAATAAGAAATCCCCTCGTTGTTTATATCGAATTAGAAACTGTGAGATTTGGGGTAAGTATATAGTAATTGGTCATTTGATCTTCGTAAGGCTTGCGACTGGGCAAAATAGGAATCCATCATAATTTGCTCCGGACGAGGTTTGATTCTATTCGTTCTCAATTTCCTCAATTTCTTTCTGATTCCATCCCCCCCCCTCCCTCGTTACATTGTCCCTACCATTTCCTTTTTTTTTTGTTTGTTTGTTTTTATGCTTTGTCAACGTGGATTTCTAGTTGTTGTTTATACCCCTCTTCTTTTTACACCCCACCAATACAAAATTATCTGAAACTTCCGGTTGTTTTCTCTTATCTTTGACTTCTCGTTAAAAAAGAATTGAAAAAACATCCTGAATAATTTGGGTTCCTCTCTTTTCTGGGGGTTGTTACCTTCGTGTTTTGGCGACAGAAGGCAGAAGAGAAATAATTGAGTTAATGTGGGCGACTGCGCACTCGTCGCTACCTGACGAGTCATTAAAGATTAAGAAGGGAACCCATGCAATCCACCTGCTTTGAAACATACAGGCCCCACCAGCTTCCTGAACCTTTTTCTTTCATTCCCATATGTTCTTCAATTTTTTGTTTAACCGTGCGCAAAATACAGAAATTGATTTTTAAAAGAATCGAAAGGCCTTTAAACGGAGATGTGGTTGGCTACCTGAAAACACATTTCCCCCTTTTTTTTTCTTTTTGATGGCAGAATAACTAACGAGGCCAAGCAGTTCTGGAGCGGAAGACCCGTAGTGTTGTTTGAAGTTGTGTTGCAATGGTTAACGAATGTAAGGAGGGAATGATAAAAATGAGTTGCTCGCACAAAAGGGCAACCCCACTCGATCAGCCGAGTCATCCATAAAAACAATGATGAAAAACAAGTGGCAAAATGGAGGATGACGTTGTTAGTTATGATCGATGAAGTCAAAATGTCCTACAATCAGCTGTCTAAACGAATTAACGCATTGTGTACGAAAGAGACCCAAATTGGCGTGTGAAACGTCTCGATTTTTTCTGATCGTGTATCATGTCGGACCACCGGAAACTAACCGAATAAAAATTCGATAGTTAGACGATGGCGTTCGTTTTTTTTAACTGATGGGACGATTACGTTTTATTTTTCTCATGAAAAAATAAAATAAAAGTCAAGTCACTAACGCGGCATTCGTGCCGGTGAGAAACGGGAAAAAAAATTCAAAGAACTGATTGCCGTCGAAAGGATACACACACCCATGTCTATTATCTGGAAAAAGTTCTATCTTTTTGTGTGTGTGTTGAGTTGTGATTCAGTCAGGGCAGAGCCGCGTAATAAGAGACGACCAACACACACACACACACAAAAAAAAGAGAATAGACAGTAGGGGGATTTTCATTTGTAAGTTGCAACTGTGACAATGCACGAAAGCTCGTTCTCACGAGCTGCGGGACTTCGTTTAACAATGATTTCCTCCTGCTTCGTAGCTTTTTAACACTCGAATTTTTTTTCCCTACCCAATATTTCGTTTTCATTTTATAATATCGGTCGGATTTTTAGAAGGATTTCAATCGACATTTGGTAGCCATTTTTCGAGCGATGTTAGTGAGATACAGGGGGGTTGGAAAAGAAGAGTATCCCGTGATGATTGTCGCAATAACAACAGTTTTTTTTTTCAGACCGGACGGGCGCAGTTATAACGTAAACATAGACGGGAGGATACTGATCAACTATGGGTTTCTACAAAAAATGATCGTTCTTTAATGAAATCCTTTTTTCCGCTTCTGATTCTAACCCGCCGTCTGGAGTGGATGGTTCAAAACCAGCGCCGAGTACAGATACATGAGATAACCAAACAAAAGTTTGTGTGGAAGAAAAGCACGGGACAAAAACTTGATGCTACCTCCGTGCGCAATCTTTTTATTCAGTTAATTATGGACGTGTAAAAAAGAAGAACTCTTTTGGTAGCGGCCGCAGCTTTTATCCGCGTTTGGAAATCAAAACAGGATGTTTAACTTCTTTTCTTTTCGCCGAAAAAAAAAGAAATAAAAGGGGGGAATAAACAATCAAGATTACGTGGAAAAAAGAAAAAAAAAACAAGTACACGATGGGAAACGAAAGAGAGGCAACTGTTAGCTCTTTCGTCAATCGAGATTTTCTTCGCACCCTCAGCGTTGCATCGACGTGACTTCTCGTCTATGTAATCACGTAGCGGCTTTCGTGTTCCATTCTTTCTTTCTTTTTTCCCCTTCTTTTTACATTGTGTCTATGTCGTCGACCCTCTTTTTATCATCGCGCAGTCGATGAGTTGTTCAGAAGCGATGAGGGGAAAAGAAGGAGATGGGAGAGGAGACGATAAAAAGAGAGAGAGACAGAGGAAGTTCCAAAATCTTTTTTTCATGCTGTTAACGATCGAAAATAAAAATAGATCGACTTACGGGATAACGAGTTTTCACGTTACTAACGCACTACAATCTAATATTTGAATAGAATTAAATGCGATCCAATTTCTTATGTCGAGTCAGACCGATAAAGCATGAAATAAAAGATGACCGCCCCCCTTTCACCAAAAAATTCTAATAAAAAAATAGCACATACCTCTTCGCTTTTGGTGTCCTTGTAACGAACCCATTTCGCTAAAGATTCTCTCCAGTATTCGAGCAGAAAATGTTCGGTAAACTCCTGCCCTTGGCCGTTTCCGAATCGTCCTGTCAAACGTTAAAAAAATGATGTGAATTGTTTGTTTCCACCTTTCTAATTCATTTTTCTACGAAATTCAGATTCTCTAGTTTAATACTAATTCACTATTGCGTTTACCTTGGGTCTCGACGGCCGTGATGACGTGGTCCGTTTTCAAATCGATCTCGAGTCAGTCACGAGGCTGATGAGTGGCCTGTTGGCGAGGGCACCACGCTCCTCCATTTCTCTGCACGCGTACCCTAAGAAAAACGAAAAAACAAATAGTTAATGTTGCGCTTTAGATTGATGTCGACATTTAAAGTCCTTTAAATCGTTCGCCAGTCACGAGAGATCGTCTGCACGATATTCATCAAAACAATTCTCGCTAGTCTCTTTTTTTTTCAAACAAGAAAAATCATATAAAGAACGTGAAAGAAATAGGACGGGTGTTTACTACGATGACTTCATTATCGTGATTTCTCTACGAAAACATAAAATAGCGCCGAGTCAGCCGAAAAGAATAAAATAAAAAAAGAAGACCCGTTTGCTATTGAATGAAATCGTGAGAGAAAAAAAGAAAAGGAAAGACAGGAATCGAGTCTGGTGTTGTTGACTGTTTGGACTGTGAATGGTGACAATAGAACGTGCAAGAGTCTATCGCATCAATTCCATTTTTTTTTCTCTTCTCTGGAATTCGACGATCGACATTTCAATGTTGGATTTAGCTCTACATGACTCAGTCATTCCAACTCGTGTTCCATAACTTTCCTTTCTTGTTCAATTTTTTTTCTTTTTTGCTTAACACAAATCTCTACTTGCCTTATTTTCTTTAGAATTTGGTTTTAACATAAAGATGATTTTATTTTTTAAGGGATAGAAAAAGAACAGTTAGCTGTGATCGTAATGTGAGGGTTCCTATCGTAACTTGTTAAAAGCGAGAACGTCAATTAGCAATCGATGGTGCGCCCTCGGTTCCATTTCGTTCCCGAGACGCGTTCAGTTATAAATCGAGACGACATCGGAGAAGCAGGAATAGAAATAAAGGGACCTACCACGAGTTCACAATTTCGTTCGTTGGATTAAAAATAAATAATAAATGTAGCCTTCAGCAATTCTTATAATGTAAACTGTCAGTGGCGAGTGAAATGGTTGGCTGTCAAACAATATTGAAATTGACAGGAACGCGTCGCTCTAATGGAATGTGTCAACAGTTTTTAAATGCCCCGATGTTTAATCTCAGATTTTAATGAAACAAATTCCAGAATTTTAGTTCTTTTTTTTCTTATGGAATTTGTGTTTGTAGCTTATGTATTACATACTTTAAAATAAATTCATTTGAAAGCTTTAAAAAAAAATGTGCATATTGCATCGTACCTGGCGTTGTGCGGTCCGACGCTGGCGCCGTCGAAGGACGAGCTGGCGGCGATGTCCTCGTCGCGGATGGCTCCCGATTCCATGCCCAAGGCGCCGGCCCATTGACCTAATTGAATATGGATAGCGAAATGTTGCAAAATTAGACGACAGGAAAGCCAAAAATAAACATACACACAAAATTGATAGTAGACCACAAATATTCCCGTGTTTTTGGCCAACTAAAAGTAAACAATGCGCCATGGTACTTACAATTTTTTTAAACCGCAAATTTTACTTTGAAATTTAGTTTGATTCGTTTTAAGTGTAAATCAATGCTGGAACTTTGCCTTCAGCACGTCGTCCCTTTTGTTTTCCTTCCGAAATCTGTTGCAAACTCCTTCATTACGTTCGCGCACTTTCTTTAGCGCCCCTCTTCAACTCGAAAATAAAGAGATAAAGAGCAATTAGCGCTAATTGAAAATACTTGATACAGCAAGCTCGAAGAGTCGACGATGTTTACGCTTTTCAACGCTAGTGACCTCCCCGCTGTTTCCGAAATGCATCGACATCCACGAGATAACACGAGCAGAGCAAAGTCTTTGCTTCATTCTCTCTTAATGATGACATCTTAAACTGACAATCGCTATGAACGACTATCACAGTTTTTCACTAACGTTTCAAATGAGATTTCAATGCACGAATTAAAAAAAGCCAATGACGTAGCTCAACTTTGAATATATCTCACTCTGCCTGCAGTCTCCGTATATCTGAAATGGAGTGACAATGCCAGCAAAGAAAACTAAAAAATGCGAATAATTTAGTATATAACCTTGTAGCGTAGCTACCAACGCAAGTTCCTCCTAGCGTTTGGCAAATTATAGCTTATAGCCAAGAACACGCAAGTTCTTGAGGAAGGCTATAGCTTGCTTCCAGCCATCAGCATCAACCAAGGCTGTCCATGAAAGAAACACTTATCGTCAATGTCTTCCATAGTATCGTCTAATGTTATAATGCCAATAAAACTTAAAGACTGGTTTCATGCGCAACGAAGGAAATGCTAAGCGACAACACGGTGAAATGAGAAATCGTGTTGAAAGGCCCAAATGTTCCAGTTGCGAACGGGATGACGCAGTTTAAAATACTACTTTGAGGTTGTTTCTGAAATTTGCACCATCACATTGAAAATCACAATTTTTTTATCAGCTAACATTTTTTTTTAAAAAGTCGAATCGCACGAAAACTTTTGTTATATAATGCGCAACAGAAACTCGTAAGACAAACTAAAATAAGCAAAAGGGATAGTGTGCTAAAATGCCGCCAGATGGCGCTCAACAAGAATGAAATTGATTCCGCGCAAGTTATTGCGTTAGAGTGCCGCCAGAGGACGTTCAACAAGAATTAAGTTGATTCCGCGCAAGCTATATTGTGCTATCCAACTGGTCGTACTCGTTATAATTATTTCACGATCAATATCATATATTATGCAAATTAAATATTATTTTCGAACTAATTAGTATTTTGAACAAGATGCGAAATTTATTGAAGTTTGCGTAAACGCAGAATTAAACCTGATTATGTTTGATTGAAATTTTGAAAATTAAATAAAATCATACCAAATTTCAAACAGTCGGGCGGCGATTCTTGCTCGATTCTTGATAAGCAAGTGGAAAACGGGAAAAAATTCAAAGTTTTTTCTACGATAGCCAAAAGTACGAAAAATCTCAAAATGCAAAATTTCTTTGCAAATTTCGCTGTGTGGATAGCGTACGTAATCGGCATCGAACTAGAAGACGAGGTTCGTTACGAAAATCCTCATATCGAGACACCTGAGAGGGACCCCGACTATGATTCCCGGCTTCAATCTAAACGACCAGTACCACCCAATGGCAAGATCCTCTACGTGCCGGAACCACCGGGCCGTCCCGAAAGTCAGGGGAGCAAGAATTGTATTATCGAAATGCCCGAGGATGTGAAACCGGAAGCCAAATCGTTCTCGTACGCCCGTTATGATTCCCGGCTTAAATCTGCACGACCAGTACCAGTCTATGGTAAAACCCTGTATATCCCAACCCCCGTTCCACCAGTCCGTCCGGAAAGTCAGGTGAGGGGGCACTGCATTATCGACATGCCCGATGAGGTGGAACCGGAAGCCAAATCGGCCTCGTATGTCTGTTATGACCAAATGCCGCAAGGCAGCGGTAACTCAGGCGTCGACGCTTATGGCAACGATCCAACAGCACCCAATTTTATACCTACACCACCTAATAGTCCGCCTGTTTCGAACGTGGCACCACCACCACAAGCTCGTTACGAAACTAAGGTAAACACAGGCGTGCTCATCGACATGTCCAATGTGGAGGTACCTGCCTCTGGTGTCCGCTACGACCTAATGCCGGAAGGATTCTGTAATTCTGGCATTGAGGCTTATCGGAACCGGCCGCCCCCGGTTCCCTTTATCCCCCTCCACCGTATTGGCCGCCCGTTTCGTATGTACCCCCTCCACGACAAACATCTCCGTGTTTTGTACCTGAACAACCTTGCTGGCCGCCCGTCTCGCACGCGCCCCCTGAGCCGCAAGAGCCTGTAGCTGAAGTTCGTGTCTACGATTATGCGCCACGGACAACGTCGGAGGAAGTATTCGTAGCGAAAGACGTTGACGATCTTATAGATCTGACATCAGAAGTCTCAACGCATGAACCTACCGGCAATAGGGCTCGTGACGCTTCTTTTTACGCTACACAGCCGGCCAATCAGCACCAGGCTTTGGAGCGTCATCGAACTCAAAATGTGGCTGAACATGGTTGCCCAGCAGATGATACCATACCACTCTCAAGGCTTGTTTGGCATGGTCGCAGGTCTTCACTGAAGAACGAGCGAAGGACTGCCCAAGGGCTTAACATACCACATACGAGGGATTCCTATATTGGAACGCAAACGTCTCCCCCACCGGTCATTGAGGCCACTCCATCTGTCGAACAGGGATATGTGCCTTTTAATTCTGAATATCGGGATGAACCATCCAGGGTAACTCAACAACCTCCAGGAGTTACCAACAACCCGGTATTCAATATGGTTGGCCCCGTGAACCGAAATGGCGACTTAACAAAGAAGAGGGAAGAAAATTTGACCGGAACATACAACCATCCGGCACAGGTGACATTGCGTAAGCTGCTCGTTGAATTAGACAAGGAGAAACAGGAACGGGAGCGGCAAAAGGCACAACCCCAGGTCAAAGGGGCCACTCCATTTGTCAAACAGAGGTATGTGCCACCAAATCCTCAATATCGCAATGATCCACCCATGATAATTCAACGACCCCGACGCATCGTGGCCACTCCATTTGTCGAACAGAGGTATGTGCCACCAAATCCTCAATATTGCAATGATCCACCCAGGACAATTCAACGACCCCGACACGTCAACTAAATTTGGTTTCCCTAAGGACGAAGTTAAATTCAACTTTGCAGTTATGTAACTTGAATTTATTTCCGTCGTTTAGCGAAATGCAATGATCTTCGTTTCTTTTTCTTGTCATCACTGTTCTGTCAGTGGAATATTTTATCTTTTTGGCCCGCAAAAAATCCTAAAACATGTAACGACGCTTATACCGTGTTGTACTTCGACTCAATTGAATGGCGAACCCGTACACGGAGTTGTTCATTGTCGCGAATTTGATTCTTCCATTCACTTTCTATTCTAATTGTCTTCTTCCGGCAAACTTGTTTGCATGAGCAAGAGAGTAACGGTATAGCACTTATTTTCGTTAAAAGTGCTTGCCAATATTCTCTGCCATGTTTACGACTGCTGGAAGGGGACGATAGAAGATGAAAGTGTTGGTTGTTTTCATTTTTGCGACCGTGACACGACTACCTCTACGGGGGATTTTATCGTTAAATGAGTCGTTCAATTTCAGTGGAGCAACACACGAGAAAGCGTCGGTCATGTTTTAGGATCAAAATTTGGTTCCAAATTTGTATTGTGTTTGTTTTTTATTTCATCAATAAATGGATTCAACTCCAAAATAACCTGCGTTTTTAAATTTTTAAAAAATAGTATTAAGATAATAATCGAAAAAGTTATGTCACAAAAATGAGAAAATCATCCTTAAACTGCGGACTTACATATGAATCAAACGAAGGGGGGGGGGGAGAAAGCAAATAAAAAAGAACCACGGGTTTCAAATCGCTATTAGTTAAAAATTTAGTTAGATGTCATAATCGCTCCCACCATTTACCCTAAACTGAGACTGTCTGCAACCTTGAAAAACTAATTAACTCAAGTTGCTTCAGGCCAACAGGTGACTTGTGGGTTCAAAGTGGACATTTAAAAGCAAGACGTAATGCTACAGCCATACGCAGATCAACTTTTATCTCCATCCACCAAACTTCTCTATTTCGACATGAAGGTAAGGCAGTTCATTTAACATTGATTAGTGTGTTTAAATTTGAATATATATATAGGATTGACGTGCACGGAGTAATGAAGGATTTTGAACTTTCTCTTCTGTTGTGTTGCTTCATTGCGGAAAATAAATTTCTCGTCCAAACGGTTGAAAAAGTTTGTAGAAAAAGAACTATCCATTTTGTGACTGGAGTACATATATTCATTTAAACTTGCAATTTCACTACCCACATGAAAACTAAGGCTTATGCAATATGGGAGAAAAAACAGTAACCAACTAGCATGGTTTCTGAACAGCTTTTGTCTTATTGGATGTGGCAAATCTATCCTATGTTTAATAGTTTTTCGCATTCTTTCAGTGCCACTTTACAATGCAAAAATAAAAACCTTCGCGTTATTGTTTTATTTCTGAGATACTCATTGTTTTTCCCCCTTTATCCTTGCGTTCTGGACTTTAAAACATCTTTGTTGTGGTCTGCGATTTGCTCGTTTGACGAAATTCTATTTACGGAAAGTGTTTAAACGTGGCCGTAGGGTTTCGCCAATCAAAATTAAACACGAGTCACTTGATCAGCGGAAAGACCTTAATTTTTTTCTTTTGACAAAAGGAAAGAAATTGATGCCATATGTGGAATAAGTTGATCTTCCGCTGTTTGCGCCCAATGAACTTTGCGCATCCGTTCTAATGCTCGTTATTACTAGCGCAACGCTAGAGGGGCATGCAAGCAGATGCGTCTCCGTTATGATCTAATCGGGATTCCCTAGACCGGAGAACTATGAGGGCTCTTGAGATGGTCATCACGCGGATGGCACGGACGCTACCGAATGTTCTAGTCGACAGCCAAAGAAATCCGAGATGGTTTCACACTGTAAGCTCTTTCTGACAAAATGATGCGTCCTTTTCACTTGGCCGGCTCAATTGCCATCCTCTTTGCTATTATTGGGCGCATTAATGAATACCATACGCCGCGAGCGAGTACAAGAATAGAAAAGAGTAAGGCCGATAACAAGGCCGAACAGATAATTAAAGGCCGCTATATAGAATTTCGCATTTTCGGCCGAAAAAGGCATAGTGAAGGGAGAGAAAGGGAAGGAAGGCTAAGTGAAGGCACGTATCCTATTTTTTTGTATTCTTTTCGTCCGCTGGCGATGTAATGGGAGAGGGAGGGGGTCGGTCGTACGATTTGACGTCACGGAGTACAGAGTTGTTAGAAGTGCTGGATTGGACGAAACCAGAGGCCGGTTCGGTAGCCTGAAGGGTAGACCCGTGTATTCGAGTGAAGGATCCGTCAGGGGGAAATCTAACCGGAGTGGATCCGGTGATGCCCAATTTTTACGCTTTTGGCGTGCTCGAAGATGGTGAGGTGGAGCGCCGGTTTTCATTCAATGGAATCGCGCTCAAGGAAACGGCTGCAGTCTTCACGCTCAACGGGACCAAGTAGATAATCTTTCGTTTTATATTCATTTAACGTTACATTATACTAATCATGGCTCATTTGTTGACAAACAGAGGAGCTGTGCTCCGCCAAATGACTGACGGACATCATTTGATTCAGCTGATATACGACGCTGACCTGTCATTGCAAGATTGCGAATACATCACAGATACAGAGACGGCCATGGCCTTCCAAGAGAAATTAACTAACGAATATCGGCAATTATCATCCATTGGTCACAACACTACCATTCGCATTATCGAGAAATGGTCAGACCTGCCGGAAGATCTTGCACGATCAGCTGTTTACCGCCGAATGAAAGCGGAATGCCGCCAGCTTCACTCACGTATGCGCAAGGCTGCCCGTCAATCTGAGGATCAGTCATCTGTCAGGTACGAGAGTAGATTAGTTAACCCATCCGTCCTTGCTTCCAGCATTTCTTGGGAATCGTAAACCAGATTCATCTACCTGAGTTCTACTCAAATCTACTTCTTGTATATTGCCTTACATTGTAATTTTTAACTTTGTGATTTATCTTACTAACTGGGTTTCTCTTTTTTTCCCATCTGATGGATCACTACTTTTCGTTTTACAAATTTCAGTCTTTTTTCCTCCTTTTTTTCATTGCTTTTGGACTTGGAAATGTACAAAGAGGGTTAGCATAAGATTTAAAGATTTTATGGAGGGACGGGGAGAAGGGCATCGTTTTGGAATATCATTGGTTTTGGAGTCAACACGTTGCGTTATTACTGACGCAGCAGGAGGAAACGCGATATCATGATGATGCCTGGAACGATTCGGTGTGGTTCCGGGCATCGTGCCACCAAGTACAAGGATTTGGGAGCAGAACAGGCCGTCGACCGCTGCTGCCGCCGCCACGACCACTGTCCAGAAACCATCCGGAGTACCAAAACAGAATACGACATCACCAACAACCGACCAATCACGATATCTGCGTGACTGCGATGAGAGGTGAAGTACGAACTGCACGAGTGCAGTACTTGGGAATGTATAGGCTAATTTTAGGCAATTATTTTAGCGTTACAATTGATGTTTGGGATTCATTCGCGCGGTGTACAAAATTCTTCTCGAAAATGTTATAGAAACAAAAGGCATGCACGTCTTTCCACCACTAAACACAATTTTAGTCTCAGCTTTTTTCTTTTAAAAAACAAATCCTCTTTCAGAGCTCGTTTTCCAGCTGTCAGATGTCTTTAATGTGAGACATTTTTCGGCTTGTCTCCTTCGTTGCTGTCCCTTAGTCTTTTTGTTTTCGTTTTTCTCGGGGAATTCTATTCTTGATTAACACACACACTCCAAGTTGTCTTGCGTCTTCCGGCTATTCGAAACCTTCTTTACAACAACCATCTCAACATAACAGCAAAAAAACAAAAGATCCCCACACAATGCAGTTGAATCAGCAAAATGCGAACCTCGAACCTCCTTTTGCGTATTTGTAGGAGAAGGCGTGAAGCAGATGATCTCTACATAGTTCCCCACACGAAGTGGTGTGGAAAGGGAAATCGGGCCGACGGACCATCTCACCTGGGTGGCTATGCAGCAGCAGACAGATGTTGTCGCCAACACGATCAGCAATGCTCACACCACATCTCTGCCTGGTCCGAGAAATTCGGTCTGTACAATAGCCGGCCTTATACGGCCATGCATTGCACTTGCGACGACAGGTAAATTCCCTCCGCCCCCCTGCCTTCCATTGTTTTGGACGTCGAAAGGATGCGTAAAGTTCCGTTATAGAGATAGTTAAAGAAAGCGAAATTAGAAAGAGATTCGCCAAGGACGTAGGAGAGATTGGAGAGACCAATTTGAAATTACGAAGAATTTATGCAAGGCCAGTTCGATCCATCTTTGTCGTAAATGTTTGAAGGCATAGGGTTAAGTATGCAGTTCTGTCAGTTCGTATGCAACGCCCAGAAATCATGTAGGATTTGGTGCGTTAGGGACCGTTAGAATGAAAATGGTAACGGGCCACAGTGTGCTGACCTTCTTGGCCGATATCGCCTTGCCTTCAGCGGTCCAGCCGAACTTTCATTCCGTTTTTCCCGGGACTTATTTAGAACGTTTGATTGCCTTCAGACGAAATTACAGGCTTTGTAGTCGCCTCAGCCAGGAATTTAACAACATTTTTGTTTATTCTTTAAAAAATATAGATTCCGTTCCTGTTTAAAGCAAGCTAACACGGCTGCCTCCAACTTGGTGGGCAAACTGTTCTTCAACATCATTCAAATCAAGTAAATATTATTGAATAAGAAATCATTGTCAATGGCGCATCATAACTCTATTTTTCTTTATTACAGGTGTTTTGTGCTCAAACCAGAGAAAGTTTGCAAGAAAAGCTCGTGGTGGGGGAAATGTACAACAGAATGAATGGAGAAAAAGGGCTCACCTCCGCGATCCTATTCCGTATTGAAATAAGCTGTTGCTCTTGTAATGCTTCTTAAAAAATACGATTAGTGTTGTCGATAAGAGGTCAGATTCTTTTTTGCCCACAAACGAGAGAGAAAACCAGTGTCGTTTTTTGTTTGTTTATCAACAGCATTAGTAGTGCCAGTCAGGAAAGCTATTTTCCTTTGTTCGTATTTTGCTTGCCTCATTCCTCGCAGTCTACCCTTCACAATACGGAAAGAAAAATTCTTTGGTCTGTAAAGCATCCACGACCAATTTGTTGTTGATATTATCGCCGATCTGAAAAAGATTTCGCATTTAACGTAGCAGAAGATATTTTTTCTTCTAATCTACTTTTGTGTAAATGTCCCTACACCGCGTCCGTGCATATTATACGTGCGTGCATGTTCTCTTATCTAGAAACCGATTTTCGGAAATTCAAACGAATTATTTGAGTTGTTTCTGTTAACTCATTTTGCCTTGCCAATTGCATCCTATAAGTGTTCCAGTGTGGCCAAATAAACATGTCGTATACCGTTTTGCGCAACGATGTGGCAATCGAATATTAATTTCTAGTGTTTTTTTTACTGTGTTGGATTGCCATGAACTACGAAAACCGATTGGCTATTTCCTGTTAAATTAATGTGATGATTGGATCACAAGTAGGTCATTTCGCCATCGACGGCAAGGCTACATATATCGCAAAATTGCTGCGTAAACAGTTCCTTCCTCCTCCGCCCCCTTTTCCCAAAATAAAAGTATCTATATGTTTTCATAATACGTAAAAATCGAGGTTAAATTGACTTAAATTGAATTAAATTGACTTGAAAAAGTGTTATCGTGAGTGAAGACATCCGGGGTTCTCTATCGATTGATCTTGAACGTAAGTATTTTAACCTTGACATTACTTTAATAAATAGAATGGCGATACAGAAGCTTGGCCTTCATTGTGATTGTTATTTGTTGATTCTAAACTGCACACATGCTTGGAATTAGTGTTAAAAACGCATGTACCACTGAGCCAGAAACGAAAACGCAATTTGTACGAGCTTGAAAATAAGCCCGACAAAAAAATAAGCCCGACAAAAAACAAGCCCGACAACAAAAATAAGCCCGACTTTTCCACCAATACTGTATTTTTTTTACATTTAATTTAACAACGAGTAGGCGATTTTTGGCTGATTTTGACAAAAGTGAGAAGGTAATAGCCTTCTCACTTTTTCATTTTTGGCCAAAATTTAGATGTGATTCAAAATACATGATTCCGATTCAAAAATGAACGAGGATCCTAAAAATGAAGTAAATTTTTGCGTTGCGCTTATAGTTTTTTTAATAAACGGAAAAAACGGAGTGATAAATGCTGGCGCGCCAGCAGCATGTTAATTCCATTTATTATAAAAACGGCTGGTTTGAAGAAAAAACTAATATTTTTGCTGAAATCAGCGTTTTATTTTAGGTTAATTTCAATAAAATTTTATGTCAAATTACAACACTGAATTTCTGCCATAAAAAAATTAAGCCCGACAAAATAAGCCCAACAAAATAAGCCCGACATTGTCGGGCTTAATTTTGAGTATGGTAAAAATTCAGTGTTGCAATTTTGACATTAAATTTGATTTAACTTAACTTAGAACAAAACTCTAATTTCAGCAATAATATTTATTTGCTCGTCAAACTTACCCATTTTTGTAATAAATGGAATTAAAGCGCTGCTGGCGCGCCAGTATTTATCACTCTGTTTTTCCCGTTTATTAAAAAAACTATAAGCGCAATGTAAAAATTAACTACATTTGTGTGATCCTCGTCCAATTTAGAATAGGAATCAGGCATTTTAAATCAAATTTAAATTTTGGCCAAAAATGAAAATGTGAGAAGGCCTTCTCACTTTTGTCAAAATCCACAAAAATCAATATCTCTGGGAATTCAATGAAAACCACAGCCTATAATCGAAATTGAACGCTGATTTCAATAATGTGATTGCCTTTCTTGGATAATGAACCGTTTGGGAAATATACGGCATTATAGTTCTGTATCCCGCAAGCGGTGTAATTTGCTGGCGCACAAATTTGCTACCCAAATTTTTATGTTTATTTTATTTTTTTCTTATCTAGTTGTGAAATATGAAAAACGGGAATTTTTCTTAACATCTGCACACAAAAAATATGTATTTCTATAAAGTACCGTTGATGGACGTAGTATTATACCACATATTGTATCAGTACTACATATAATAATAAATCAATCAGTCTTGCTCCAGCTCTACCTGCCAGAAGGTAACACGGTATGAAAAAGATTAAAAGTCGGAAAGTGGATGACATTTTGTCATTCTTGTCCCTCCATCAGCCTAAAATCAAGTAGAGTCCTAGAATCAGGCAGTACGTCCTTGTGTACGCCTCACGAAATATGCTGTTCCATAAGGTATGAACTTGCCGCCACGAAGAGAGACTATCGTGGTAAAAAGACAGATATTTTACTGTTGCTACGAAAGGTGTCGTGGCAGTACAGTTTTTACCGTCATGCAACGGCAGCCTTTCGTGGCAATAGATTTAATGAAATGCATGCCCAATTTGAATACAACGTGAAAAGAATACATGTGCATATGTAAAAGCTTTCGCTTGCAAAAAAAACACTGTTTTTGCTCATTACCAAGTCTATTTTCCATTGCTACGACATCGATGACGTAAAATGCGAATCCATCATGAATGCATGACGATTTTAACTCCGTGTAAACGTGCAATTTTTCATTAAAAAAAATAAAATAGCAAATGAAAGTCAGGTCCGTATGACTAGGGCTTCGTGGTTAGCATGCAAATTTTAATCGTCAATCTCCATTGTGACATTTTCAGTCACAAATGCAGTTCTATTTTAAAAATTTGTATCAAAGCTGGCTTGGTAGGTTACACAGCAATCCTGGGCTTCAATGTATGGTTGTTGATCTGGCAGTGGCAATTCATCAAGCGCTTCAGCATTGGGCAACGCGTCGTCGAGGGTCACTTTTTCGGTGGCCATGTTACTGGTGCATAACCAAAATCACTGTGTGAATTATCAGTTCAAATCAAAATACGAGTTGTTTTCGTTGGTTAACGCTAACGAAAGATAACGGATAGGTTTTGTCGTTTTACCTCCCCATCAGTGAACAACAACGCAGAGACGTCAGAAATTGGCAGACGCCCTTTTTCTGCAGTACAACACTGTCCTTAAGCTGTTTGAGATACCTACCGCTACGTGGCTCTCCTTTCTATTTTGAATCCTCGTGCGAAAAAATGGCGGGAAGCCAGAAGAGTCAGCTCAGAGCACGAAAATCGATTTGAAGAACCAAAAGAACCAGGAAAATAAGGCATGTGACGCCAAGAATCCGCATAATACATATTTTTTAAAAATATATATCCTCTACATATCCTGTTTAACCGGGCCTGACATCTAGGTTTACCCCACAAGTCATTTTGCTGAGTTAGAGAAACCAAAATGGTTCATAACGGAGTCATGGACACATGTTTTACGTGTTATTGCTTTACCTTCCAGATAGTTCTTTGACCCCATGGAATTATGCCATAGCAATACACAACGTATACCAAATTTTTTGGTCATGATAGCATTTTGAATGTTTTACACATTTTAAGCGGCTGCTGTCATATCGTCACGAATTATCAAGCAAGCTTAGATTAAAACATTAGCATAACACTTAATAACTGTGTGTAGTAGAAGGACATTTTCTACTACAGTTAAATCAGAATCTCGATGTTATCTCAACGCCCACTGTTCCCACGTAGGCCCTCCATATTGCGGTTGCCACCATCGAAATTGAATAGTTGAGGAGTTGGTTTGAACGGGTACATTCTATATCCTGCGCTGCGGCTAAATTCGAATAACGTAAAAGTTAGGATAAAGGCTGGGTTCAGTACAGCAATAAAATTACCTGAATGAAATTGCGTATGCCATGAGCAAGCTAAAACCAGTCGACGCAATTGTAACTGTACTGAAGAAGCACAACCCGATAAAGAATATCTGATCTGTAAGTGTTAGACGGTTTGATGCCACAAGACGGGTTCTGTTGAGGTGTCCCCATTCAAATTACGAAAGCGAGCCGCCTAAGGGATTAAAATCACTCTGTTATCGTAATAAGTATCTAAGAAATAACAACATGGGAACGGATATATTCAGAGGAACGAATATTTCCATAAATTGTTTACATAACTTCAAACGCACCTAACCATGCGGACGTCGATGGGCACAGTAAAAGCCATTCTTATACCACATCCATCAAAATGTAAATGTTTCCCATGGGCAAGAGGAATTAGAGATCCGCAACCGACTTTGATACTTCCTCCGGTGATGCTTTCCCATAGTGGCGATGGGTTAATGAGGTCGTCAAAATGATCCATTATAGGTAGTGATGAAGCGACCAATACTGCCTTGAAACTCGAGCAACTGTTTGAATAAAAATGTCAAACGAACGTATTTTGGAGCTAGGAACTTCAATCCATACCTCACGCCTTCATAGCCATTATCGCAGTGGCAACGCCCACGGATACAGTCTCCGTGATCGTGGCAATGCGACGGACACATTCCACCAATGTAAACATCTTTCCAACGCCCAAGTGTTTTTTTTCCCCCTTTTCCTATTCCATTTGTTCTGAGTCATCCAACGAAACTGCCACGTGCTAGAAAATAACTCTTTCATTAATGTACGTTATGCACGCCTAATGTTCCCCTTTAGTGCTGCCTGGCTTTTGATATCCACATCAACATGGAACAAAAGCACATGGTGCTACTGCAACATTGTGAAACTTAATTGACTTACTTGGCGAAGGGAATCGATTTGAGTGGGATATTGACCCGCTGCCAAGTCGGGAAGTTGCCGAATGCTAATGCAAAGAACTATGATACATCTGAGGATCGCACAACGAGTCCGTTGAACTTGGCAAACAGTTTGGTTTTGCTAAGGACCACGAAGGCTGTTCGTATCCTTGCCTCATTTCGAATCTTACTTGGCTTCTGTTATTGCTAGCATGACACGACGTTATTCCACATGATGTTCTGATCTGAAAAACATTATAATAAGAAAATGAATGGTTAGGATTTTTGGCTGACTTTTTACTTGCTGGGATTCATTTATATATTGTAAATATAACGAGACCTTAAAATAAGCAGCGTAGTTATCTTTCACTATAATGTGTCTGCTTGTGATTCCGGCAAATCGACTATTTTCACTAGAGACAAAATTCATCGAGCTTTCCGTTTCCGGTACGCCACAAAGGTTGTTTGAAATGACGCCATTGGGACGAAACTGCCATTGAGTTTGATCAAGTGATTCATCCCTTGAAGAGGATGCAAAATTTAAAAAAATAACGAGCACGGTTTTGGCAGGTTGATAAGATTGGATTGCACTTACACGAAATCGTCGTAGATTTCAGACAAATGTTCTCTCGAATATTCGATGGCAATATTGTCGATAAGCCACAGCGAATGTTTCTTCGCTGCCTCTGAGCTCGCTTCGGGAACAACAGGTTGCCACCAGCGTAAAATCGAGTGCGGATTTTAGCAGTCTTCCGGTATAACTGCATGAACTTGAGAAGGATGTATGTAATGCTGAGGACTGTAGTCTTGAATTAGAATCCACGTGAAACCTTATGAGAAAAGTCGAAGAACAATAATTTAACATTCTATGAAGAAATACACAACACACTAGGGTAATATTGAAATTCTAACTACCATTACCAGCTGTACACTGTAAGAATACGTTTTGTGCCACATCTTCAAGGTCTCTCCTTCCTTTGCTCAGCTGAAAATTGAGAATGAATTCCACGTTTCGGCCCAATGTCAAATCCAGCGGCATGGTTTGTAATAGTTTTATCCCAGGCCCTTGAAACAGTCCTGCTGCCCCGTCACCAAGTCGTTCATTCGGATTGGCTATTTTTCCACCACTAAAAAATTTCCAATGGGGTTTTACGGTGGAGCCATCATTGAAATCATCCGCCAAAGTATCCTATCGATTCGGTACAAGCAGCGATTATTTTCGAAACCAATTTAAATTGGATGTGTTGAAACTACCAGGCCGACCAAGGGCGAGTCATTGATTGGAGGTCCCAAATCAAATTCATTGACGGCCCAAGAAACACAGGCAGACGATTTCGGATGCCTCCAACGAACTCGAGCAAATCTAAGATATTTACACAAATCTGAACATCAAAGTATACTCCAACAAAAAATTCTTTTAAAGCACTTTACCTTGCACCTGATATAATTTCAAGTGAGTATTGATACGTTTGCCATTTATCAAGTTTCTGGTAAACGCTTGGTATTTGTTGCCCAGGAGCTTTTTCACCTCACACTTTCATTGGATGAAATAGCTTCCAGATAATACCGTGATCATACGAGATATCTAGCCGGACAGGCAATTTGATTGGGACTGCAGCCAGTTCTACAGAAGCAAATCCTTGGCCACAATCACCGACGAGCATTTCGAAGGAGAGAATGCGACCTTTGGCGCTCACAACTAAAAAGTCAGACGTTTCGAGGACTGATTCTACGGCGGTGTTCGATCTTCCCCGCATAATAGGACCACGTCGCCCACAACACGAATCGTGTTGATCGACATTAACTTTCCTCCACCACAACTTTTGTCCAAACAGACTATTCAAGAATTGTTTTGAGTGTGTAGAATCCACAGATTCTTCAGCTTGGTAATCAGGAAAGCGTTGACGCGGATGAATATTTCGCTGTTTGGGTGCATTCGAAGCAGCGGACACATCCAAAGGACGACCGATTATGAAACTGTCGATTGCCCAGTCTTCTGACATTCGACCAGAGTGTCCCCGTTGCCACCAGCGGAGCTTTACGTTACTTTTTTGGGCTTCTTCCGGAACAAGAAAGCTAACCAGTCTGTTTCGATTAAACAAATTCACGTTTTCCAAAAGGCTGTCTGAATGGTTATTGTAGTTAGGCCGCAAATATTCACCTGGAGTCCTAGAAGTGATCGAGAGATAGCGACAGGCCGGTATGCCATTTCACACCTCCATTTAAAGAATACTGGAAGAGTAATATTCCTTGGTTTGGACTATTTGGCACTTGTCCACAACCAGATCTCAAATGAAACTGGATGACAGTTCCTTGATACAGGTCCAGCTCACGTGTTTCAGCATAACGACCGCACGACTTTTCCCCAATTTTAACAATTAGTATAACAAACAATACACAAAGATGTTCTTTGGTAACAGGCACAAACGACTTACATCGTGAAAATGAAGGGCTGGTCCGGAGTCACGAGTTCCGCAGAGAGACGATACTGACCGCCATTAATTCTGCACCACACGCTTGAGTTCCAGCCATTACTGAACGTCTCCCGTACGCTTGACAAAAGTTCAGTTGAAGATATTTCGCAATTGCCTCCTACAATACAAACAATAAAAAATCTTTTGCGCAATACTGGTTGACATTTTCGCCAAACTAACCAGTCCAGTTGGGATCACATTGGCAGGATTCTTCCCAACAACGCCCTCGTCCGTTGCAGTGACCACAGGAAGCTCCGACACATAAACCCAATGTAAAGACCAATCGATTGATTCGTCATCGCTTGTCCATCGCAAACGCACCACTCTGCCGTTTTGACAATGAAATGTTAACGATGTAATTGCTATTTGACCAGCAGTTGGCTGGTGTTGCGCAATAGATGGTAAAATACAGTCATTTATAATACCCTTTGTTGAGTGGGATAGGCGCTGTTATGGCACGTCGGTAACCGGTGACTTGCGATAAAAGCTCTGAATGAAATTCAAAAGCGTCACAATCGACTGCTTCTCCAGGTAGGCATTCATCAGGTAGATTTCGCCAGACCAGTCCACAATTACCAGAATATTCTAATCGCACACCTGCATAGCATCGTAACGACTATTGTAAATTGAGGATTAGCATTGCGGAGCCAACAAAAGCCACGCTTACGGCTGCAAGAATTGGGATGATCACATCCTGATGAAATAGCGTATTGCAAAAACATCTGATCCAATATACTAATATCCTTTATCCTTCGTTATGACCATACTTTTCCCGTTTGGATCTGTTAGTTGAAATGATAAAAAATAAATCCAAAGAATCAATGCATTCAATAAATTTAACCATACTAGTAAAATGAAGAGTCGAATTAGATGAACCCCAAGGTGGTTCCAATGAACCTCCGGAAATGAAGAGCCAATTATCCTTTGTCGTTTCTAATGATGTGAATTCATCTTCAATGGCACTCTTGGCGTAAAATTCGCCTCCAACGTAAATCTGGTGTCACACTTTATCTCGCTTATTCCCCTATTTCTTTGAGAGCACACCGATATTTTGACCATTCCTCGTCTACAGACCACACGGTATGCAGATTTCCATTATTTCCACCAAGTTCAGACCATTTCAGTCTGGGTCCTAGCCTCAGCGCTCGTCTAGGAAGAGGCACTTGGCGAAGTTGTTGAGATGACAGGCCATTTAGAGGAATAACTTCAAAAGTAGTCCACTCAATTCCACCATTAATGGAATATTCGACATTGACGAAAATCTCGTCGTCGGACAGTGCTGAATCCGACGAGTCAAGATGAAACTGGACAAAACTATAAAGAATTTGAGTTATTATCTAATGATTGGCGCAATATAATTTTTGGCATTTTTTTTCTTCTTTACTTTGCATTCGATAAATCGAGGTCGCGCGTTTCCAACATTCTGACTCCTAAACGATCCAATACGAAAGCTCCTCCTATGCCAATTTTACTCGAGGGTTGAGCTCTTAGTTCTCCACCTATCCGACGCAGCCATAGCGAGTTCTCTGGAGCATCATCTACGAACACGAGAAAGAAAACATCAAAAAATAATTTTATTTAAAAAACATTGATCCATTTTTGGTTCTTACCTTGGGCAAACGACTCGTGAATGTTTTGAGGGTTCAGCGTGAAAATTTTTACCGTTTCGCACGCCTCGCCTTGGTAACCCTCGTCACATTCGCAGGATCCTTCGACTGTACATCTTCCATGTCCGTTGCAAAGTTCCGGGCATTGCGGACTCAAGATAACGTTTCGTATGGCCCGTTGAGGAGCCAGATGCCCGTCTGTCCCGTTTCAAAATCCCTGATACCATCGGAATCGAATTGCGGTCTGCAATTCATGAAAGTTAATATTACTGTAAGATACATTTTGATTGTTGGAGGGGTACGCTAAAGTAGATTTTTGTGACTCACTTGCTTGTCTCCAAATGCGAAAGCATTATAGTTTCCCTTTTCCATGCATTGGTTGTTTTCGAAGAATAAACTGCGGATGGTTGATGTGGCATTCGGTCGTAAGGATTTCGACCAGAATCGTTTACCACCAAATGCCAATGGCGCCCTCCGTCAATGGAATAGTCTAGCCGAACACGGTGTTCTAAGCTAAGATCGGTTGTTCCACATCCAACGTTTACCTAAAAATTGTACTCTTCAGTTATAATATGGATTTGAGTTTAACCGAATCTAATAGGTAACGTGCCTCAAACTGAAGAACAGTTTCGGATGTAATCATGAAATCTCCCGTAAACGCTTGTTGCTCTCCTAGTTCACCTTGAAAAACTAACACATCATCTTTGGATGAAACGAAAATGCCAATATTAAACGAAAAGGTACATAAAATGGCAAATAATTTCTTATTAAGAATTGGTGAAGACCTGGAACAAAACGAGTGAAGTTGGCCACCGAACCAAGTTAGCTAAAAAGAATCTTGATCGTTGAGTTGTCGAGAGTCGTTAGTTAGAATTATACCCAATGGCATTGTGCTATGAAGAACCAAGTCGTCAATAGCCCAAGTATCCAAACCTTCACCTATTAATTACAAGTTTCAGGGTCATAACAAAATGATGTACAGTATGTAAAAGCAACTTGTGTTATACCAGCGTGAACAGGTTGCCCCAGACGCAGCCGTGCACAATTTGCAAGATCTGGAATCCGCATTAGGTTGACAATCACGAGGTGGGGCTCGTGCTGGGGGAGTATTTTGATTTCCTTTTTACGTGCGTAAGGCGCATTAATAGACGTTAAGAAACCCTAGACATAATATTACTAACAAATTTACTGTTTAGCTTAGCCTTAAATTTTACCTGAATGAGAATAAAAGTAATACCGCCGTTAACAGAGTGCTGCCAAAGGAATCGCTGATGTAACGGTTCTAGTGAGTTGACGTAGCTTTCAGCTTCGGCCCAGCAATCGAATTTGATAGTCATTTGGGCATAAGATGCTAATGTTAGGTCCAAGTCTATTGATTCAAAGTGGCGAAGGCCGTCCTGTGCAGATAAGTAACACACGACAAGGTTGAAAGATTGGAATTTCAATTTTGCACCACTATACAAGTCTTTTGTGGACCTTGTGGGAGCATAGCAGCAGGGACTGTCATTAATACTCCACATCCAGTAGATAGATCTCCACCAGAAAGGCGGGCTAAGTTGGAATCTTTGTCGAAATGGCTCAGAAGGCCTCGAGGAAGAGGATTGATTGGGACACAATCAACATTACCGTATGCTGCATCGCAACTGTAACATAAACACAAGTAATAAATTCGTCATTTTCAACTAAAGCTTGTAAAATTAAATATTCAAAGGCGTACTCGCATTGCCCATTCTGGCATGTTCCATGGCCAGAACACATCCACGGACATGTACCACCGATATAGACTCGCGCAACACCCCACACCATCGGTCCACGGTCTTGTCCATTTTCGCTGATCCAGCAGAATCGTGTCGATCCCATTCTATATGAGATGAGAAACATTAGTTTTCAGTTTATTGCTAATCCAACTTGTGTTTTTTAGTCTTACATGGAGCGTCTGGGTAGATGTACGGTAATCCGAGTGGAATTATTCTTGCTATTTATTAAATATCTACTAGGCGGATGGAGGTATTCACATTGTTGGCTCAGTTGATCCAAACTGTAACATTCCTCTTCGACCATATTCCAGCGGCGACCCATATCTGTCGAATATTCAAAACGGACCTCTGCTGTTCCTGAATGAATGCCTACTGGTAATATTGGCTGGAACTGAACAAAGGTAGGGTCGCTAATTTCCATGTCCCATGTTTCCGCATACGACAATGAAAATCCATCTTCCAAACCAGCTTGTCCCAGTAATGTGTCGTCAGGATCAAGCTGTTCACGAAATATCAAGCCCTGCTATCCCATCCAACCCATAATTGTTCCATCGGTGCTATTAACAATATCAGCCATGTCGTTCAATTGTTGGTCTTCGACAGGTTCATCCGATTGAATCTCATATTCGGAAAGGATTGGGTTCCTAAGTTCAAGTTGACCAATACATCGTCCAAGTACCACTGAAGCCTATCTGTGCCATGGAACCGTAAATCAGTATAGCACAGCATCAGTAGCAGTATAGCACCTTATAAACTAAATGTGACAATGAATACCTTGATGATTGGCGTTCGGATAGGTAAGTTGCCACCATCTAACAATAGTTCTGGCGAAATCGGGTAAATTACAGCCTAGCCTTATTTCGTCGACTTCCGTGTTCAAAGGCCAGGCTTCCAACACGTTCCAGGTCAGTCCATTATCGTTACTATAGTTGAGAACAAGAAGGCTAGCAGCGGGAATCTCTGTGGACAACAATTTATGTTTCGCAGCCAGACAACAGCTTTCTATGTAAATGGGTAAGCTTGTTACAGGAGGGTGAACTGCATCATCCTGTCACGGATGCAATTCATGATATTAACCTAATATCATTATTTCAGCCACATTTGTGCGAAAAATTACCTCAAATTCCTGTTGTCGATTTCTATTGTTTGCAACGAACGTGGTCCTCGGCCTTCGAAGAAGACCACACCATCAGTGGAGCCATCTGATCCAGCCATGGGCATCTGACGTTAATTGGATTCGAATCACTTGAGTTGATTCTTCTTTTGTCTGCTGTGGTTGAATAAGTTTAAGCAGAGACCACGTAATGCCTCCGTTACAAGAAGAATGTGCGTACGTAAATGATTTCTAGTGGCCTGTCAGGTCCTGGACAGTGATGTCGACGTTGACGTCTAGGCCCATTCATTCTAATGGAGAATCGTAAAACGTGACTTTCACTTGTGTTGAGATCAAATGTCACCAGTTGTCGATCACCAGACTAATCAAAGATGGCCGCCATACCAGCTCCAACTTGAACACATCTTGTACCCAATTTCTCTCCAGTAAATCGAGCAACTTTGATCTTAAGATCAGCAGCGTCTTGTTCGAAATTCTCCCGAAAAATGGATGGAAGTGGCTGTGTGGGAAATCGGCACCATTCGCCGTAGTATCCATCATCACAAGTGGATAAGTGACCTTTCTCTACACAAGTCCCAGAAACCACTGCAGCCCAAATAACAGTCTTCAAGATAAATGTCATTCAATGCCCAGTGTCTACGGATGTCAATTTTAGAGAAACCACGACCGTTTTGGATGAAACGAAAACGCACAGGATCGGCAAAAGAAGCAAATGGAAACGGAAGTGTGATACGTTCCCACGGATGTGCTGTCATCTATGAGTAGACCATGTCGTCTAGAAATCATGAGTATTTATTTAAACTCATCTTCTCGTTTAAGAATAAGAGGTTGATCACCTGGATTACGTTAGAAGAAGCACCGATGCATGTTGGAGGTAAACAGAGACCATGAAGATTGTTCCAGTTGCTTCCATAATCGTTTGAATATTGCACCATGACACGGAAAGCGTCGTTTTCTTTCAAGGGCAAACTGACCGACGTGTTGGCATTTTTTTTCAGGTAAATCGCAGGCCATATTCAAACGAAATTGAAGCATGTATTGAATGGGTGATGGAAGCGCTGGATGCAAAAGAATGTCATTCACGGACCAAAGTGAGGCTTCTTCGTTGGAGAGATTTTCACCCAACAACTACCAGCAATCCTTGCATCTTTTTCTTGTGCTTCACTTGGTATTGCAAGTGAAGGCTTAACAGGTACCTTCAGAATTAATTAATGGCAGCTGTATAATTTATTGTTGAATCATGTAATTAATTTTTTTTATTATACTTTTTCAAGGAAAAGTCCAGACAGAATGTTGACGAGCCTCATTTTACTGCCATCATTACATTCCATCCATACATTCAACTTGGATGGAAAACGTTGGGAAGTCTTTTTAGTGGGCTTGGTATTTTTGGTTTATTTTTTGCATGGATTAGATGGCTCAAGATGAAATCGTAGGTTACCAGCTGAAGACAAATCCAACGGGGAAGAACAAGCCGAAAAAAAAGAGCTGTGGAATGTTTGCTGAAGAACCAAATGTCTTGAATCACTTTCACAGTTGGCTTCAACCCGTGCGTTCTGAAATTCGCAACTATGAAACATGTTATAAATTATTTTTTATCCTGTGGCATTGTTAAAAATCGAAGTACTGCTCGTCCGGAAGAAGTCGATTGAAATCAGGTCTCCATAAAATTTGGTCAGACGTTGGGCTAGACATAAGCTGAAAATCTCTGGTCGATGCCCAAACTGGGGCCGATATGGTTGGAATTGAACATGAGCGCTTGCACCTGTACTCCTTTTACAACCACTCTGCATTTCGTGCGAGACGTGTTGGCAAATAAGGTACCGTAAGATGTTATAAATCAATGTGAAAGTAATACATGTATCTATCCGCCAGGCAAGGATAGCCAATCGGCTGTGCTGAGAGGGTCGAAGTCAGTATGTAATTCTAGAGGTCGATCGTCAGCTGTTTTGGTTACAGCCACATCGTCAATTGCAAAGCATACATGGCTATCTTCACCGGGCAATTGGACGGACCACCGGGCAGTTGGACGGACCACCGGACACACGTTTCCAGTTGCCGGATTGCCGACGACAACGGTATCACATAGGAAGCCGATTCACTGTTCCCCGATAAGCTAACAACAGAGAGACGATCTAAAGCTGTCGCTGCATAGGTAATAAAGGCAAGAATTACCTGGTAATAGTTCGAAACGGAGACCAGTTAGAGCACGCTGTGTCATAAGGTGAGATTAATCGACCATAAATTATGGTAATGTTAGCGTTGAAACTCGTTGTGATTGTTGTGTTTTGCTTTTCAGCTGAGCAGGACGTCTGACCGATTGGGAACTGAAGAGTTCCAGCGCTGGGCAAAATTAACGCGACGCTCGACAATTGAAGGACAGTTGCAGTTGAATGATCTTCGTTGATTGAAGACATTTCCTCCATTCTGCAGCATAGCGTAGCCGAAAGTCCATGAAAAATTGGTTGACAACTATTGCTGACATGAAATCCTTCGGATTCACTCCTAATTCGCGAGAATTATATGCAGATTTATTTGCCTCATTCCGTTTGCAGTATAGGGGTAAATTTCCAACATAAATTTAGTTGTACCATAGAGATGGAGAGAAATGGGTCCGGTTTCGAAATCGTCTCGGAAAATAACGCCTCCTTCTGATTGACGCCTGATAACGTCACGCTCTCGGCTTCAAGTTCGTCTAGCAACGTGATAACGTTATATTTTTTTCAAATTTCATATACTCTACAAGGAATAACGTCAATTTTGCGTGCCACAATACCAGTTGCTGGACATAGGTGATAAATCCGCTGGACCTTCAATACAAGGGTTTCTTGTCTTGTAAACGTTCCTCTAAGTAAACGCGAAACCGTAAGAATGAAATAATGTAGTCACGCTAACTACGGCTAATAATAGTTCGGCAAATGTGTGAATTTGACAAAAGTGTTATAGTGAAATGTTGCATTTTTAAAATCACTTTTCGGTTGACGCCAAAATGGAAGTTCGAAATGAGGGCGCACGTCACCTTTTGTTGCCCACTTTTCGTCTTCGGGTGGTGCCATCCAACGGAACCGTTCGATTCTCCGTTCGTCCGTCGGGCAGTTGACGCAAAAATACGTTTTTGCTAAAAGTACGCCAAAATGCGCCCAAAATCAGGTACGCGAAATGAAAATGTCTTTGTGCACATTTTCCGTTCGTGCGGTTGCCGTTTTACTACGTGGCAAAATTGTGCACATTTTCCGCTGCCGGTACTACGTGGCAAAAAAAAAAAAAAAACGAGAAAATGTGTCATAGATTTGATAGGATAAACTGAAACTGGTTCGTTTACTTGTTTGCCGGCCGAGCCACTCGTAGTAGAATAGACTCCCTTGATAAGCGCTGAATCGAAATCTTCAGTCAATCGCACAGTGACTACGCGAAACGAGATCACAATTACAACAAGCAATATTATGCAATACACCAATATGAAAAACTTAAACTTTTGGGAGTATACAAAAAAAAATGTATGAAGTGCCTTGTGACAAAAAAAGGTGCTTAAAAGAATGCTGTCGATAAAAGCAAATCTTATTTTACCTTTATACACTTGGCCACCGGTGTAAAACCGTGGATTTCCGAACGGTCCTACCTGAGCTATTTGCGTTGTCGGTTGGCTTGCATCCCAAACGTCTGGCTACCGGGCAAACTGTTTGCAGGGGAAGAAAAACGGTGATGAATCAACAGCGTTGGATTGTTGGCTGTTGATTCTGTTCGAGACCTAACAAAATAAAAACCAACAAGCTAAGGCTTCGATATATTGCCGTCATAGCTGAAGCCGACGGCTCTGCGTAAACCGCAGATATATTCGAACCAAGTGTTTGACTCAACTTCTGAAACACGAATAACACTGAACAGCATTCGTAAGAGTTTATTTGGTACAATGTTATTCATGAAAATAATTTCTTGGTAGTCGGGACTGATATAAATTAGGAGGGCGGATGAGTGTTTTATCCGATATCTGGGGGTCCAGTCCCTACCGGTTAATGGAGTTGTCTAATAGGATTGATCGGTTAAAGTAAAACTAACCTTTGACTCTTCCGTCGGAACGGCTCTCAAATGTCGGCTGGTACGCACACCCAAATATTACGATTCAATAAGCATTCTTTCAACACAGAGAATTCTGTTGAAAAAGTAATGTCTTTGGTTTGAATGAAATCCAGTGTTATCAGGAATGTTGGTAAATTTCAACATTCGATGATGGCTTATGGCAAGCTTAGTGTACCCATGGAGGCTCATTGTTTCCCTTGGAACAAGGTAAATGAATTAGAACTATTTCTAAGGAGAAATAGGACTGATGCCATGGAGAAATAGGACTGTCCTAAAAGTTTTTAAAAGTCAGTCCTATTTCACACAGTCCTATTTCTCCAGTCCTATTTCGTTTCAGTCCTCGGTTTAATTAAATTCAACAATCATTCCGTGATACGTGAAATGGGGTAGTTATATTTCTCAGTAACCGTCCATGATTTCGTTGTCGAATGGAATGCTTAACCCCACAAATCTTACTGGGATTTTATATAAAAACGAATTCACCCCACATATAACTAGCAAATGGGGTGGTCGTCAAATCATTTTAACAGTAAAAACTTTGTGCCGGCAGGCGCCTTTATTTTCATCTACACCCAGCCTTGCAATAATCCAATCCTCCTCTTGCGTTTAGGGTTTCAAACTCCTCCCGCAATTTAATATATACAAGTGTGTGTTAAAATTGCAAAATGCAGTAGGCCACCAAGGTTAAAAACAGTCCTAGACAGGTTTAACAGACTTGATGGTGAAACACAGTTTCAGATCTTATCTGGCTTATCAGTTTTCTGTAAACGAAAATCAGGTGTTTCATGCCCACGGCGAGCGATGAAAAACGTTATTCTTGATGCAATGAAAAAGATTGTAAAAAAATGCAGAGTAATGTAGACGTGATGCGAATTGAATTGCCGCCTTGTTTTCCACACGATACAGTAAACGGTGGGCGTGAGAAGAGTTTAGTCGAGATTTATGTTGAAGACCTGCGTGTACTGATCTTTGAAAAAAAATCGTAGATCAGACTTGTTCATTCGATTTTTACAATCTTGTGGCATTCGATTTTAGAATTTTTCTTGATTCCTGTCAAATTTTTAATTATTAAACTTAGAGCAAGTTACGTCTAGTACAATCACAAGGTCAACGCAATGGGAAGTTGTAAAAATATTTAAATAATTTTTGTTTATTTAGGCTATTTCCAAAAACGAATTGAAATCGTGTTTCATAAGCCACATTGTTTTCACTGGTAGTTCTATGTGGTAGGACCATTGAAACTCTTCTTACAAAGTAGACTTGTGCGTTTAGTTCCTTCCCCCCGGTCTTCCTTTTTTAATTTTTTAATTTTATTTGTTTCCCACTTAAGCATTTCTGATGACTATTACCTGCTACTTTGTACACGTTAATTTGCGAGCTAACCAAGCCATTTCCCAAAGTCGTCAGACTTTGAAAAACGTATTTTGTTTCCAGCAATCGTAATTATCTACTAAGAACTGAAACACTAGAATTCGTTGGAAGCATTTTTTAAAACAGTTTTATTTCCAAAATCCAAGTTATTTACCGAAACGACAGGCAATCTGTATTGACCAAAGATTGAGTTTAGGGAAGAAATCGAATGAAAAGAGAACCTGGGGAGGTATAACCATGAAAATGTAAGGATGCTCAGAAACCTGTGTAGCTTGAGAGTGGTTGATTTAAATCGCGTCCCATCTAAATGAAGGTTCCCATTTCACATCATTCAACATGCAGCTATAGTAATTTCACCAATCAGTTTACAGTGTCTGCAACGATGGTCTCCTATTTGGATTAACTTCAAATAGGCGGCATCATGATAAAACTGAAACGTATGCGAAGGGATGAAAAACGGATCATTCTGAGTAAGAAAACCTGTGTACTTAAACAGCAAACAGGTTTCAAAGTTTCAAAAATGATCATTGTCATTAATTTCTTAAAATTCAATTTCAATGTCGCCATTCACTTCCTTCCAGTAGATCACAATGCCATCAATTGGCAGCCAACACATCGAATGGTAAAACTTTTACCTCATCCTTCCACTGTTACGTAATTTAAACAAAAAGAAAAAAATCAAACAAAAGATTAACTTGCTGTCTCAAATGGCACACAGAATTATCTAAGCGTCAAAACAAATCATTGTTATACCTCCTTCTCTTCTTTTACTCGGCTGTTTCGAAAACGCTGTTTGAAAACATTGGAAATGAAACCTTATGTTTGGGTTTCAGTTCAAACATCGTTTTGAGTCCTTTGAAGGATTTTTTCCCTCTATTTTTTTGTGGCTTGAGAAACATTTTTTTGGCGTAAGACAGTGATGACACTTTCCCCGCTGAATAGACATTTTCGTTATACAACTACTTGAAGGGCTTTTTCTGTTTGCTTGACAGTATCGGTCAGTTCCGCGCGCTCCGAGTCCGATGAGGCAGAACCAAGTTTCGTTTTTAGATCGTTCAGGTGGTCTTCTGCTTCACGTATAACTTTCCGGGACCTCTTGTTGTCTTTTTCATAAAGCTTTTCAAGTTGGGAGATGGTCTTCCTGATTTTGTCGTTACTGGTGGATTTTTTGATTGGCGGAGAAAAAGGCCCAGACGAAAAAGGCCCGCGAAAAAGGCCCAGACGAAAAAGGCCCATACGAAAAAGGCCCACTTTTTTTCCAAATTCAAAGTGGGCCTTTTTCTCCATTGGACTGGGCCTTTTTCTCCGCTCAATTTCCAAGTTCGTAAGAACCTCATTTTTGTTTCAAAATATATTTCCCACCTACTATTCCGTGGAATTTGGAATGTACGAAGGTTGCTGAAACCGTCACCTGCTATAAGGTTTGCCGAGATCAAACAATGTTAGCGTATGTGGGCTAGTTAATTTTTGATTATTGATTCGGTAGTAATCTGATTTCCGATTATGTTAGTATTTATCCATTGCTAATATCCCGTTATATAAAGTTCATTTTTTACAATTTTTGTTTATTGAACAACTATCGCTTCTTTGAACAGAATATAAGAAATCTATGTTTTTCGCAATTCGCCTTGTTCTGTCCAACCTCTTTGCTCATTCCCCCCAACTCCCCTTCCACCTCCCTTATCACTTCCCATTGCCGATGCTTATGCCATAGATAAAGACCGTTTGTTCATTTTGAATACGAAAATTGAATGAGTTTTGCGGGGCTTTTGTGGGTGCTGGGAACAAAGATATGTTAACATGAAGACTAGTTCGTTCTTATTAAAATTTGATAAACAATGTTTATAGGAATAATATTATAAACTTAAAGTATCATCTGAAGTAAGGAACAAAAAAAGAGACTGTTATAATTCAATATTGATTTTATATAATTTATTTCCTTATCATATTTTCAATTCTTTTCAAAGTTACAAAGAGCCCAATATATATATTAAAATCATAACCTACTGCTATAACTATGCCAGGCGGTGTGACTGCTGACTGTTATCTAGGCTAGGAGCGCTTTTCACCAAAGCAATAAATAGTTCAAGCAAAACTGGAATATACAATTTGCGTAGGAACATCGATGAGTCAAAATTCGAAAGTAAATGCATGGCTATTGTTAAAGAGCAACCGTTTGTTAAAGAATAACCTCACATTTACTCCGAGAAAACCATCTACGTCTCTGGCAAGAACTTGCATTTTTCCAGCATTTTTTATAAATGATTTTTTACGTTGTTCGTATCTAGTTTACCTCTTACGCACATTTTCAAGGAGCTATTGGTTACCTAATTACATCACATACTGCACTGAAATATAAGGAAGCTTTGTACTTGACGTTAACAAAGCTACTAATAATGACAAATCAATTGTAATTTCTACCATGAAAGACTTTTTTTATGAGTCTATGATTAATGAAGACATGAAACCTTTTAAAATGAATCTAAGATTTTTTTTCTTCAAATTTTCCACGATCATGGAAGGCATTCCAGTGTATTTTTGTAAAAAACTATCACGACATGGCTTGCACATGAAAGAACACGGAGCTATCTCATCCATGAGACAGTATCGGTCTTTCATACGATAAACTTGCATTTTATCTTTGGTTTTCTCAGTTTATGCTCTTTCTTTTCAGTTTCCTTTTTCTTAATGTTGGCTTTTCTTGTTTTCTGTTGTTATTCCATTTTCTTTTCCTATTCTTCGATGTGTTCAGCCAACTTCTTTTTACTTTCTGATTTGATTTCATCTCGTTTCTTAATTGATTTAGCAAGCAATTCCACATTGTTTTTTACCTATTGCAATACAGAAAGGTTAAAAGTTTTGAACATCTTACAAATATGTTTGTCAAATTGAAAGTTTACCTGAAAACCTTCAGCTCTTTGCAGAGCACCTTTTCATGCCTGTTTCTCTTCAATACTTCTTGCATTCTCAACTTCAGCTTGGCCATAGAAGATTTTCACTTTGTCTTTGAATATTTTTTAGTTTTAATCATTGCCGCTTCTGGCTCTAAAGTGGTCTTGTTCAGAATGAGTGAGGGATTAGGTAGTTCTCCTCAATCAAATTTTCTGAAAACTAGGCAGCCTTCACTGTTGAAAATTGTTGTTAGCAGTGTACTTGTTGTTCTTGGTTCAGGAATACCTGTTTTGACAAACTCTGTGGGATCAGAGGTTGATGACACTGATGCTGCATCGGTGGCTTGTGCAAGTTTGGCAATTCAGGACCGCTTCTTGTTATTTTTCTTTTTTAATTTCTTCTTCTTCAATTTTTCTAACTCCTTTTAAGTTTTGTTTTCATTGTCCTATCAGACAAATCCAGCCTTTTCCCTGAAAATAGATGGAATAAGCTGGCCCGCCTTCCTTAAACGTAAAGATTAATACATACCTATTAAGTGTGAGGTGTTAGCTGCTAGACATTCTTCCAGTTCAACACCAACCTTATCGCTATTGAGATCGTCAACTGTAGATACACTTTCAGTTGGAAGTTGGTCAATAAGCTAGAAATGAAAAAGTCTTCAGGAGAGAGTTGCTTTTTAAGAGCGACGATGTCAATGGACCCTCGCGTTTTATAAGGCTCTTGATTTTTTGGGTCTTCATTTCCTACAAATTTTGTTTAGACGTCACTTTCAAGTTCTTGTTTTCTCTTTTTCCATTTACAAAAACTGCCTCTCATATTATAACCTTTAAACTTTATTATTATTTACCTTGATCTCTCAACATTATCACTGATCACTCCATAAATCACACTATCTGAACCTAGCTTTTTGTTATTTTCTTTAGAGAACGACAGGGTCAGCGTAAAATGCGGACGCGGACTGCGGACTGGATAAACTGCGGACTTTGACCTGCGGACTGTCAAAAAATTTTTGACAGTAGTCTGCAGTTTATCCATACCACAACGGTCCGCAGTCCGCGTATTATACGGCAAAACAGCATAGCATTTAAACATTGTACGCGGATAGGCCAAAGTCCATTAGACTATATTTTTTTATGCACAGGCAAGAATTTGAAGTGGAATAAAGTGGCGGAACTAATGAGTCATCAACAATCAATGCCCTTCAGATCACCGAATATTCTTGGATAGATCCTTTCCCCTCATGGGATTGGTTATTGACGGCGAATCCACAGTGGGATGTTATGCTACTTCCCCAGTCTTTGCCAGCGGATGCTCGTCGGCAATATGTGAAGTGTTAAAGGTCATCACCACCACCCCTTTCAATGCGCCCTTAGTATTATTCTTTTGATGACATCCGAAGCGATAGCGGAGGGTAGCATAACTACATTTTGTAACATCAGGTACATCCCTCATTCTGTTTCCGAACTCTTACTGTGACGGTAGTTCATTTTCGTATTCTCAGTGTTTAATATTTTGGGGTCGTTTACATACAATATGGAAGACAGCGATTATGAGTTTATAGTGTCGGACGAGGAAGTTGAAAAAAAGTGTGAAGAGAAGGGAAGTTTAGTGGAAGAGGTAAACAACGGAAGAGTTAGTGATGCTAACGAGGGATTACGAGGAGTGACAAATCAAAAGAAGGGTGGCTTCTTGATCCCGAAAAATATGGTATACCCGTGTACGAACGAAATCAACTAAATCCAGAAGGGGGGACAAAGTTCTTTTTTGAATGGAACGATGGGATTTTCGATGAAGATTGGATCACCGACGGGTATCGATGGAGGAACTATTCATCCAAATCATTCGTGTACAAAGGAACCGTTGAAGGGTGCAAGCAACGGTACTACAAGTATCAACTCGCAGCTGGAGATAATTATACTTTGAAATTTACGCGGCAAATTTTAAGCTGTCCGCTTATGCCCAACCGAGTATTGGCTATCTACTTAGGTAACCACAAATTACATGCTCCATCACGGCATGGGAACGCCAAGAAGACGAAAAGGACTTATTCCAGAAAGCTTCCGTCAATTGCAAAGAAGTCAAGAATGGAATGCAAAAATCTTCCGTCGCAAGTGCAACAAAATCGGCTCCTGGAAGCACCGCAAGAGCTCGAGCGACATGTCATTGAAGTTCCCACTTACGACCAAACCAAGTACGCTGTTCTTAAAGGACGAGCTCAGGATCTGATATCTCACGATGAGTACTATAACGTGGCAGAGATAGGCGTCGAAACCAATTTTGTAAAAATTCTTCAGATTGCGCCGTGTGCCCTTGCCATTTGTTACCGCGACCGTAAGTTGGGAATTACACCTAATATTTATTCTACACCGTTTTCTTTATATTAAATCATGAAACAAAATTTGCATTTGTTTGATTTTTGCAGAAACTATTAATGATTTTCGAAAAATCTTAACAACCCCAAACTTGGCTACTCAGTGTTTGTCGTATGACACTACCTATGATATGGGTAACTGTTATTTGTCGGTGTTAAACTACAGGCAAACAGAGATGGAGGAATGTCCTGTAATACCACTAATGTACATGTTGCACACCCAACGCCACGCATCTGTACATAACCACTTTTTTATGGAGCTTGTCAGTGCTATTCCTGAGCTTCCAGTAGCCGAGAAAGTCGTGATTGTTACTGACGAAGAACGAGCTATTGTAAATGCCATCAAACGGTTTTTACCCAACTTACCTAAGTTTCGCTGCTGGCTCCATGCATTACGAAACTTCAAGATGAAATTGAGAGACTTGGGGTTAGGTAAAAACGAGCAAATAATTCATAAAAAGGATTTCTTTTCACTACTTGAGCAGCCGTCAGAGGATCAATTTCATAGGGCGCTAGCTGGGAAATTAATGGACCTACGCCGATTCTGAAGGAAGTCAAGTTTTGTTTAGCATCATCAGAACCGTCATCATCAAACGTCATCGTTGCAAATTTCCGACCGCCGCTAAAGACACTGATTTTAGAAAACATGACTATTGAAAAACAGGTATGGTTTTTATATTCTCTTCCTAATTACTAGTTATAGATACCTTTTTTGTATAGGAACTCCCT
Source organism: Daphnia carinata (assembly GCF_022539665.2). NCBI lineage: Eukaryota > Metazoa > Arthropoda > Branchiopoda > Diplostraca > Daphniidae > Daphnia > Daphnia carinata. Next base: position 1,099,510 of record NC_081339.1, read on the forward strand.
GTTGAATCGGCGAAGCTCCAGGAAGATCATGGTTTAACAGCGATCTTACCTAATTCACGAGAGCATACACCAACTGACGCTAAGGTATAACAAAATTACTTCCACGAAATCACGAAACCTAACTTAAGGAATATTTAATCACAGGCTGCTAATCGGGTAACTAAGCCAATTGATCCCCGAGAAAATATGCCGATCAATATTACTTACCTACGCCGTCTTGGGCCAACACAATGGCTTAGTGATCTGTATATTGAGGCGGCCCTCGTTTTGCTAAGGAAAATGACCGCAAATAGGTGGTCTGTTCAACCTGTATATTAATGGCTACTCAGGAAAATTTCCGCAAGCTGAGGGAAGCCGATGGATGCAGATCATACACAACGGAGAAGGACATTGGTTGCTTGCATCGCACGGGTTCTTTCCTTCTTCACCATCCAGGAACAGGACCCGAAATAAGGCCATGACACCGGAGCCTGTAACCATCTTCGACAGCTTGTATAGTGATGTAAATCAGCGTGTTTTAGCCTCAATTGCAAGCCTAGTGAAAACCAGTCAACCAACTTTTCAATATGTAATCTCCCCTTCTTGCGACCAAGAGAATAGCTGGGATTGCGGCATTTATGCTGTAGCAAATGCCACAAGCCTTATGCTGGACAAAAATCCCTCTGTCATTCATTATGACCGTCCTAATATGCGCGAGCATTTCATCAAATGTCTCGAAAAAGGCGAACTAGCAATGTTTCCTGTGACATCGCAAGAATCTCGTCAAAAGTCTAGCAATACTAATAAAGTGCAATCCGTAAAATTATATTGCGTATGCCGCCGCCCTGATAGACTTTACTCTGGAAAACTTTTCAGAGACGAGGAGAAAATGATCCAGTGTGGTGCCAAATCTTGTAAAGAATGGTACCATAAAGAATGTCTACCAAAATAAGAACATTCTGCATTTCACAAATCTGCAAAAATTGATTGGAAATGCCCAAAATGCCTTTAATTCGTTTATACATTTTACTTTCATTATACCAAGTGCTGACCCAGTTTAAAAATTAACTTGTCATAAAAATGGCCTTTTACTGTTTGTATTTCAATGAAAAAATTGTTAACTCAGTCATACTTTTACTTTTTTATTTAATATTTGATAATGCTAATACCGATATGAAAAGTATTGTAATGGGGTCGGGGTAGGCAATAGGTAGTGTAATGTAAGTCCGCAAAATATCAGTCCGCTGTTTACGCTACACGTTCCGCAATTTTAAACGGTATATGTACAAAACGGTCCGCATTTTACCCCGAGGTCCGCGAATATTTTTTCAAAATTTTTTTGACAGTCCGCAGGTCAAAGTCCGCAGTTTATCCAGTCCACAGTCCGCGGTCCGCGTCCGCATTTTACGTTGACCCGAGAACGACATTTTCGAGCCAAATCCAGCTTCAGGACGCCTCCACTTGAGGGCAGTATAAGCAGATGGAAACCATGAACAATAAAAAAGTAACTAAATTTTGTTGAATTTGTAATACAAGAATTACATTTTTTTTTAAATTTCAATCGGCAATCTTAAGAGTTTATTTTACTACGTTTGTTTTTTGTACTACCCTTCATACGATTTTTTGGATACTTACTCTGCTTATACTGCCCTCAAGTGGAGGCGTCCTGAAGCTAGATTTGGCTTGAAAATGTCGTTCTCTAAAGAAAATGACAAAATGTTTCCGTGCAATAGATTCTACCAAAAACTCCTTTTACCATAAAGGACGGATAGCTGCTTTAAAGAGGTAAATTGAGTAAGCTCTTCTACAGAGACTTAGGTGCAGCTTGCACTTAAATTGTTGACGTGGAACATATTATGCATTCTCATTCACATTCAATGTTTATTTTGTTTTCTAGGAGAACACATTAAAAATTTGCGAACACTTCAGATTCAAAAGTGGCAACGATAACAAAAAAAAACTCAAAGCCAAAGTGAAAATCTTGGATGGCCAAGCTGAAGTTGGAATGCGAGAAGTATTGAAGAGAAACAGTCATGAAATGGTGCTCTGCAAAGAGCTGAAGGTTTTCAGGTAAACTTTCAATTTGACAAAAATATTTGTAAGATCTTGAAAACTTTTAACCTTTCTGTATTGCAATAGGTAAAAGACTATATTGCAATAGGAGAAAAGCCAACATTAAGAAAAAGAAAACTGAAAAGAAAGAACATAAACTGAATGAACACCTCACACCTAACAGGTATGTGTTAACATTTACATTTAAGGAAGACCGGCCAGTTTATTCCATTGGTTTTCAGGGAAAAAGTTGGAATTGTCTGATAAGACAACGAAAATCAAACTTAAACGGAAGTTAGAGGGAATGAAGAAGAAATTAAAAAGGAAAAATAAGAAGATGAGGTCCTGAATTGCCAAACTTGCACAAGCCACCATGGCAGCATCTGTGTCATCAACCTCTGGTCTTTCAGAGTTTGCCTAAACAGAAATTCCTGAACCAAGACTAGCAAGTAAACTGCCAAATGCCAACACCAATTTTCAATAGTGAAGGCTGCCTAGTTTTCAGCAAATTTGATTTTGGAGAACTATTAAATCCCTCACCCATTCTGAAAAAGACCAATTTAGATCCATAAGTGGCAACGATTAAAATGAAAAAAAAACTAAGAGAAACAGGCATGAAATGGTGATCTGCAAATAGCTGAAGGTTTTCAGGTAAACTATCAATTCATGATTCAAGATCAATTCATCAATTCAAGATCATCAAAACTTTTAACCTATCTGTATTGCAACAGGTAGAAGACTGTGTGGAATTGCTTGACAAATAAATAAAGAAACGAGATACAAACAGATCAGAAAGTAAAAACAATTGGGCTGATCGCATCGAAGAAAAGGTAAAGAGAAAAGAATGACAACAGAAAAAGAAAAAAACCAACATAAAGAAAAAGAAAACTGAAAAGAAAGAACATAAAGTGATTAAACCAAATCAAAAAAAGGAAAATTTATCGTATGAAGTACTGATACCGACTCATTGATGAGCTAAACTCATGTTCTTTCATGTGCAAGCCATGTCGTAATACATTTTTATAAAAAATACAGTGGCATGCTTCATGATCTTGGAAATTTTGAAGAAAAAAAATCGTAGATTCATTGTAAAAGGTTTATTAGTGTCTCCACTAATAAAGACATAAAAAAAGCCCTTCATGGTAGAAAATAAACTAAATTGGTTTGTAATTGTTAGTAGCTTTGTTAACGTCAAGTGCAAAGCTTCCTTATATTTCACTGTAGTATGTGATGTGAATAAGGTAACCAAAAGCCGCTTGAAAATGTCCATAAGGGGAAAACAAGACACGAAGAACGTAAAAAATCATTTATCATTGCTGGAAAAACGCGAGTTCTTACCAGAGACGTAGATGGTTCTCTCGGGCTAAAGGTGAGGTTATTCTTTAACAAAAGATTGCTGTTTAACAAAAGCCACGCATAAACTTTTTAAATTTGACTTATAGACGTTCCTACGCAAATTGAATATTCCAGTTTTGCTCGAACTATTTATTGCTTTGGTGAAAAGCGCTCCAAGATAACAGTTGGCAGTCACCGCCTGGCATAGTTATAGCAGTAGGTTATGATTTTAATATATTTATTTGGCTCTTTGTAATTGTGAAAAGAATTGAAAATCTGATAAGGAAATAAAAGGTATGAGAATCAATTTTGAATTACAATATTCTTTCTTTTGTCCTTGCCTCAGACGATAGTTTAAGTTTGTTACATTATTCCTATAAAGATTATTTATAAAATGTTAATAATAATAAACAGGTCTTCGTGTTAACATATCTTTTTTCCCAGCAACCACAAAAGCCCCGCGGAACTCATTCAGTTTCGGTATTAACAACGAATCAGTGGTCTTTACCTATGTCATAAGTATCGACAAAAAAAGTTATAAGGGAGATGGACTGGGAGTTGGGGGAATAATGAAAGAGGGTGGACAGAACAAGGCTAAGTGCGAAAAACATTTATTTCTTGTATTATATTTAAAAAAGCGATAGTAGTTCAATAAACCAAAATTGTGAAAAATGAACTTTATTAAACGGGATATTAGCAATATATAAATACTAACATAATCCGAAATCAGATTGCTAACGAATAAATAATCAAAGGTTAACTAGCGTACATACGCTAACATTGTTTGATCTCGGCAAACCTTATAGAAGGTAACGGTTTCAGCAACCTATGTACATTCCACTTTCCACGGAATAGGAGGTTGGAAATATATTTTGGAAACAAATATAAATTTTGTAGGAACATGGAAATTAAACGGAGAAAAAGGCCCAGTCCAGTGGAGAAAAAGGCCCACTTTAAAATTTGGAAAAAAGTGGGCCTTTTTTGTCTGGGCCTTTTTCGTCTGGGCCTTTTTTGCGGGCCTTTTTCGTCTGGGCCTTTTTCTCCGACCTCCATTGAAACTCACTGTATTACACTATATTCACATTGAATACACGTATATTTGATGCTGTTTGAATGTAGATATTGAAACTGATTTTATAACACTATATTCACATTGAATACACGTATATTTGATGTTGTTTGAATGTAGATATTCAAACTGATTCTATAACACTATATTCACATTGAATACACGTATATATGATGCTGTTTGAATGTAGATCATGAAACTGATTCTATAACACTATATTCACATTGAATAAACGTATATTTGATGCTGTTTGAATGTAGATATTGAAACTGATTCTATAACACTATATTCACATTGAATATACGTATATTTGATGCTGTTTGAATGTAGATATTGAAACTGATTCTATAACACTATATTCACATTAAATACACGTATATTTGATGCTGTTTGAATGTAGATATTGAAACTGATTCCATAACACTATATTCACATTGAATACACGTATATTTGATGCTGTTTGAATGTAGATATTGAAACTCAGTATACCACACTATATTCACATTGAACACATGCATATTTGATGCTGTTTGAATGTAGATATTGAAACTGATTCTATAACACTATATGTTAGAAATGGACAACTATGTTTTCGTGTTGCTCAATAGATGTCAACACAAGTCCTTCTATTACTCTCATCCAACTAAGTTGCTGTTTAGCTCTTTCATCTCTCTCTTGCTTCTCTACGTCAAAGGTGTCAGGTTCTTAATACCGCTCTCATAAAAACTAGTTATTTTTTCCTCACAATCTAGTGTGACAAGCGTGTACTGTATCCTATTCAAGTGAATTCACTCAGGTAATACTTATTCATATTATTACACCAAATCACTGTGTTGAACAAGCCAATACAATGTACCTGCAAAGCAGAAGCCTCATGTCATTGCCATTCTTCTATATCTAACACTATATTCACATTGAATACACGTATATTTCATGCTGTTTGAATGTAGATATTGAAACTTACTGTATCACACTATATTCACATTGAATACACGTATATTTGATGCTGTTTGAATGTAGATATTGAAACTCACTGTATCACACTATTGTAGCGCCAATTCACTTTGGCGCTTAGCATCAGATGCTAAGTGCCTAAATGTGCGATGTCAATGGACTTTGCCAATCTGGCCGGATGTCAGAGGCCTTAAGAGCCCGTCTGCGGCTGGCTAAAGGGGCAGTCCAGTGTAGTAAGCCTTGTAGCTGTTAGCTGTGTTAGTGCTGTTGTCGTGTAGTGCTGTCGTGTAAAGCTGTAACCTGTCTACGAATAAATAAATCCAGTGAAACTGTTACATGGTGGAGATGCAGGGTAAGACGCTAGCGACTATGCTAGCGATGTACGTGGATGAGAGCCACGAGGATTGGGACGAATTCCTCGGATTTGTAACCTTATTACAACACTGCCCGACAGGAAAGCACCAACCATACGCCTTTTATGATGGTGTATGGAAGAGAGGCAGTGATTCCGGCGGATCTTCTGGCGGCGACAGGACCAAACTATAGCCAAAACTCGTCGACGCAGAAGATTTGATGCTGTTTGATGATGGAGATGAGAGAGGACGTCAAGGACCGGCTGGCCATAGTACAGCAACGGCAAAAGACGCAATATGATGCCAGTTTGAGTGTGCCACCAGTGTACGAACCTGGTGATTTAGTGTTAATCTTATTCCACAGCGAATAAGTAATTTGATGCTGGAGAAGTTGCTGCATCAATACGTGGGTCCTTATAAAGTGGTCAGACAAGTTACTGAACTAAACTATGAACTTTGAAACCAATGGGAAAAACTATTGTAGTGCATATGTTCAAATGAAGAAGTATATTTGAGCTGGAATGGACGACGAGTCCGATAGCGAAGAAGAAAGTGAGAAGGTAGTGGATGCCGAATTTGGGGCTGGAGAGGATATTGTGCCGAAATGGATAGCGGAATGGGGCGCGTGCCGATATTTAACTGTTTGGCCGATACCCTGTAAGCTGACATTGAATGACACCTGACATTTGACCCTGTTTGAATGTAGATATTGAAACTGATTCTATAACACTATATTCACATTGAATACACGTATATTTGATGCTGTTTGAATGTAGATATTGAAACTCACTGTATAACACTATATTCACATTGAATACACGTATATTTGATGCTGTTTGAATGTAGATATTGAAACTGACGGGTATAACACTATATTCACATTGAATACACGTATATTTGATGCTGTTTGAATGTAGATATTGAAACTGATTCTATACACACTATATTCACATTGAATACACGTATATTTGATGCTGTTTGAATGTAGATATTGAAACTGCATTGTATAACACTATATTCACATTGAATACACGTATATTTGATGCTGTTTGAATGTAGATATTGAAANTCACTGTATCATAACACTATATTTACATTGAATACACGTATATCTGATGCTGTTTGAATGTAGATATTGAAACGGGGACTGTATAACACTATATTCACATTGAATACACGTATATTTGATGCTGTTTGAATGTAGATATTGAAACTGAAATCATAACACTATATTCACATTGAATACACGTATATTTGATGAACTGTTTGAATGTAGATATTGAAACTGATTCTATAACACTATATTCACATTGAATACACGTATATTTGATGCTGTTTGAATGTAGATATTGAAACCGCCACACTATATTCACATTGAATACACGTATATTTGATGCTGTTTGAATGTAGATATTGAAACTGCACCTATAACACTATATTCACATTGAATACACGTATATTTGATGCTGTTTGAATGTAGATATTGAAACTCTCATATAACACTATATTCACATTGAATACACGTATATTTGATGCTGTTTGAATGTAGATATTGAAACTCACTGTATAACACTATATTCACTGTTGAATACACGTATATTTGATGCTGTTTGAATGTAGATATTGAAACTGACTATAACACTATATTCACATTGAATACACGTATATTTGATGCTGTTTGAATGTAGATATTGAAACTCACTCCTTTGTCCACTATATTCACATTGAATACACGTATATTTGATGCTGTTTGAATGTAGATATTGAAACTGACTCTATAACACTATATTCACATTGAATACAGCGTATATTTGATGCTGTTTGAATGTAGATATTGAAACTCGATTGTATATTCACTATATTCACATTGAATTACGTATATTTGATGCTGTTTGAATGTAGATATTGAAACTGATTCTATAACACTATATTCACATTGAATACACGTATATTTGATGCTGTTTGAATGTAGATATTGAAACTCACTGTATCACACTATATTCATTGAATACACGTATATTTGATGCTGTTTGAATGTAGATATTGAAACTGATTCTATAACACTATATTCACATTGAATACACGTATATTTGATGCTGTTTGAATGTAGATATGAAACTGCGCATAACACTATATTCACATTGAATACACGTATATTTGATGCTGTTTGAATGTAGATATTGAAACCGGTATAACACTATATTCACATTGAATACACGTATATTTGATGCTGTTTGAATGTAGATATTGAAAAATTCTGTAACCATATATTCATTGAATACACGTATATTTGATGCTGTTTGAATGTAGATAATGAAACTGATTCTATAACACTATATTCACATTGAATACACGTATATTTGATGCTGTTTGAATGTAGATATTGAAACTCACTGTATTACACTATATTCACATTGAATACACGTATATTTGATGCTGTTTGAATGTAGATATTGAAACTGATTCTATAACACTATATTCACATTGAATACACGTATATTTGATGCTGTTTGAATGTAGATATTGAAACTGATTCTATAACACTATATTCACATTGAATACACGTATATTTGATGCTGTTTGAATGTAGATATTGGAACTGATTCTATAACACTATATTCACATTGAATACACGTATATTTGATGCTGTTTGAATGTAGATATTGAAACTGAGGCTCTATAACACTATATTCACATTGAATACACGTATATTTGATGCTGTTTGAATGTAGATATTGAAACTGATTCTATCACACTATATTCACATTGAATACACGTATATTTGATGCTGTTTGAATGTAGATATTGAAACTCATTTAGAATACTATATTCACATTGAATTCTTTACGTATATTTGATGCTGTTTGAATGTAGATATTGAAACTGATTGTATCACACTATATTCACATTGAATACACGTATATTTGATGCTGTTTGAATGTAGATATTGAAACTGATTCTATAACACTATATTCACATTGAATACACGTATATTTGATGCTGTTTGAATGTAGATCCATTGAAACTGATTCTATAACACTATATTCACATTGAATACACGTATATTTGATGCTGTTTGAATGTAGATATTGAAACTGATTCTATAACACTATATTCACATTGAATACACGTATATTTGATGCTGTTTGAATGTAGATATTGAAACTGACTGTATCACACTATATTCACATTGAATACACGTATATTTGATGCTGTTTGAATGTAGATATTGAAACTGATTCTGTATCACACTATATTCACATTGAATACACGTATATTTGATGCTGTTTGAATGTAGATATTGAAACTCACTGTATAACACTATATTCACATTGAATACACGTATATTTGATGCTGTTTGAATGTAGATATTGAAACTCACTGTATTACACTATATTCACATTGAATACACGTATATTTGATGCTGTTTGAATGTAGATATTGAAACTGATGCTATAACACTATATTCACATTGAATACACGTATATTTGATGCTGTTTGAATGTAGATATTGAAACTGATTCTATAACACTATATTCACATTGAATACACGTATATTTGATGCTGTTTGAATGTAGATATTGAAACTCAGTGTATCACACTATATTCACATTGAATACACGTATATTTGATGCTGTTTGAATGTAGATATTGAAACTGATTCTATAACACTATATTCACATTGAATACACGTATATTTGATGCTGTTTGAATGTAGATATTGAAACTCACTGTATCACACTATATTCACATTGAATACACGTATATTTGATGCTGTTTGAATGTAGATATTGAAACTGATTCTATAACACTATATTCACATTGAATACACGTATATTTGATGCTGTTTGAATGTAGATATTGAAACTCACTGTATAACACTATATTCACATTGAATACACGTATATTTGATACTGTTTGAATGTACATATTGAAACTGATTGTATAACACTATATTCACATTGAATACACGTATATTTGATGCTGTTTGAATGTAGATATTGAAACTGACTGTATCACACTATATTCACATTGAATACACGTATATTTGATGCTGTTTGAATGTAGATATTGAAACTCACTGTATAACACTATATTCACATTGAATACACGTATATTTGATGCTGTTTGAATGTAGATATTGAAACTGATTCTATAACACTATATTCACATTGAATACACGTATATTTGATGCTGTTTGAATGTAGATATTGAAACTGATTCTATAACACTATATTCACATTGAATACACGTATATTTGATGCTGTTTGAATGTAGATATTGAAACTGATTCTATAACACTATATTCACATTGAATACACGTATATTTGATGCTGTTTGAATGTAGATATTGAAACTGATTCTATAACACTATATTCACATTGAATACACGTATATTTGATGCTGTTTGAATGTAGATATTGAAACTGACTTCTATAACACTATATTCACATTGAATACACGTATATTTGATGCTGTTTGAATGTAGATATTGAAACTGATTCTATAACACTATATTCACATTGAATACACGTATATTTGATGCTGTTTGAATGTAGATATTGAAACTGATTCTATAACACTATATTCACATTGAATACACGTATATTTGATGCTGTTTGAATGTAGATATTGAAACTCATTGTATAACACTATATTCACATTGAATACACGTATATTTGATGCTGTTTGAATGTAGATATTGAAACTGATGTATAACACTATATTCACATTGAATACACGTATATTTGATGCTGTTTGAATGTAGATATTGAAACTCACTGTATCACACTATATTCACATTGAATACACGTATATTTGATGCTGTTTGAATGTAGATATTGAAACTTACTGTATCACACTATATTCACATTGAATACACGTATATTTGATGCTGTTTGAATGTAGATAATGACCCTCACTGTATAACACTATATTCACATTGAATACACGTATATTTGATGCTGTTTGAATGTAGATATTGAAACTGATTCTATAACACTATATTCACATTGAATACACGTATATTTGATGCTGTTTGAATGTAGATATTGAAACTGATTGTATAACACTATATTCACATTGAATACACGTATATTTGATGCTGTTTGAATGTAGATATTGAAACTGATTCTATAACACTATATTCACATTGAATACACGTATATTTGATGCTGTTTGAATGTAGATATTGAAACTGATTCTATAACACTATATTCACATTGAATACACGTATATTTGATGCTGTTTGAATGTAGATATTGAAACTGATTCTATAACACTATATTCACATTGAATACACGTATATTTGATGCTGTTTGAATGTAGATATTGAAACTGATTCTATAACACTATATTCACATTGAATACACGTATATTTGATGCTGTTTGAATGTAGATATTGAAACTCATTCTGTATCACTATATTCACATTGAATACACGAACATTTGATGCTGTTTGAATGTAGATATTGAAACTCACTGTATCACACTATATTCACATTGAATACACGTATATTTGATGCTGTTTGAATGTAGATATTGAAACTGATTCTGTATAACACTATATTCACATTGAATACACGTATATTTGATGCTGTTTGAATGTAGATATTGAAACTGATTCTATAACACTATATTCACATTGAATACACGTATATTTGATGCTGTTTGAATGTAGATATTGAAACTGATTCTATAACACTATATTCACATTGAATACACGTATATTTGATGCTGTTTGAATGTAGATATTGAAACTGATTGTATAACACTATATTCTCATTGAATACACGTTTATTTGGTGCTGTTTGAATGTATATATTGAAACTGATTGTATAACACTATATTCACATTGAATACACGTATATTTGATGCTGTTTGAATGTAGATATTGAAACTCACTGTATCACACTATATTCACATTGAATACACGTATATTTGATGCTGTTTGAATGTAGATATTGAAACTGATTCTATAACACTATATTCACATTGAATACACGTATATTTGATGCTGTTTGAATGTAGATATTGAAACTCATTCTGTATCACTATATTCACATTGAATACACGTATATTTGATGCTGTTTGAATGTAGATATTGAAACTGATTGTATAACACTATATTCACATTGAATACACGTATATTTGATGCTGTTTGAATGTAGATATTGAAACTGATTCTATAACACTATATTCACATTGAATACACGTATATTTGATGCTGTTTGAATGTAGATATTGAAACTGATTCTATAACACTATATTCACATTGAATACACGTATATTTGATGCTGTTTGAATGTAGATATTGAAACTGATTCTATAACACTATATTCACATTGAATACACGTATATTTGATGCTGTTTGAATGTAGATATTGAAACTCACTGTATAACACTATATTCACATTGAATACACGTATATTTGATGCTGTTTGAATGTAGATATTGAAACTCACTGTATCACACTATATTCACATTGAATACACGTATATTTGATGCTGTTTGAATGTAGATATTGAAACTGATTCTATAACACTATATTCACATTGAATACACGTATATTTGATGCTGTTTGAATGTAGATATTGAAACTGATTCTATAACACTATATTCACATTGAATACACGTATATTTGATGCTGTTTGAATGTAGATATTGAAACTCATTGTATCACACTATATTCACATTGAATACACGTATATTTGATGCTGTTTGAATGTAGATATTGAAACTGATTCTATAACACTATATTCACATTGAATACACGTATATTTGATGCTGTTTGAATGTAGATATTGAAACTGATTCTATAACACTATATTCACATTGAATACACGTATATTTGATGCTGTTTGAATGTAGATATTGAAACTCACTGTATCACACTATATTCACATTGAATACACGTATATTTGATGCTGTTTGAATGTAGATATTGAAACTGATTCTATAACACTATATTCACATTGAATACACGTATATTTGATGCTGTTTGAATGTAGATATTGAAACTGATTCTATAACACTATATTCACATTGAATACACGTATATTTGATGCTGTTTGAATGTAGATATTGAAACTGATTCTATAACACTATATTCACATTGAATACACGTATATTTGATGCTGTTTGAATGTAGATATTGAAACTCATAGTATCACACTATATTCACAATTAATACACGTATATTTGATGCTGTTTGAATGTATATATTGAAACTCACTGTATAACACTATATTCACATTGAATACACGTATATTTGATGCTGTTTGAATGTAGATATTGAAACTCACTGTATCACACTATATTCACATTGAATACACGTATATTTGATGCTGTTTGAATGTAGATATTGAAACTCACTGTATCTACACACTATATTCACATTGAATACACGTATATTTGATGCTGTTTGAATGTAGATATTGAAACTGATTCTATAACACTATATTCACATTGAATACACGTATATTTGATGCTGTTTGAATGTAGATATTGAAACTGATTCTATAACACTATATTCACATTGAATACACGTATATTTGATGCTGTTTGAATGTAGATATTGAAACTGATTCTATAACACTATATTCACATTGAATACACGTATATTTGATGCTGTTTGAATGTAGATATTGAAACTGATTCTATAACACTATATTCACATTGAATACACGTATATTTGATGCTGTTTGAATGTAGATATTGAAACTCACTGTATCACACTATATTCACATTGAATACACGTATATTTGATGCTGTTTGAATGTAGATATTGAAACTGATTCTATAACACTATATTCACATTGAATACACGTATATTTGATGCTGTTTGAATGTAGATATTGAAACTGATTCTATAACACTATATTCACATTGAATACACGTATATTTGATGCTGTTTGAATGTAGATATTGAAACTGATTCTATAACACTATATTCACATTGAATACACGTATATTTGATGCTGTTTGAATGTAGATATTGAAACTCACTGTATCACACTATATTCACATTGAATACACGTATATTTGATGCTGTTTGAATGTAGATATTGAAACTGATTCTATAACACTATATTCACATTGAATACACGTATATTTGATGCTGTTTGAATGTAGATATTGAAACTGATTCTATAACACTATATTCACATTGAATACACGTATATTTGATGCTGTTTGAATGTAGATATTGAAACTGATTCTGTATAACACTATATTCACATTGAATACACGTATATTTGATGCTGTTTGAATGTAGATATTGAATATATTCATTGAATACACGTATATTTGATGCTGTTTGAATGTAGATATTGAAACTGATTCTATCACACTATATTCACATTGAATACACGTATATTTGATGCTGTTTGAATGTAGATATTGAAACTGATTCTATAACACTATATTCACATTGAATACACGTATATTTGATGCTGTTTGAATGTAGATATTGAAACTGATTCTATAACACTATATTCACATTGAATACACGTATATTTGATGCTGTTTGAATGTAGATATTGAAACTGATTCTATAACACTATATTCACATTGAATACACGTATATTTGATGCTGTTTGAATGTAGATATTGAAACTCATTCTATAACACTATATTCACATTGAATACACGTATATTTGATGCTGTTTGAATGTAGATATTGAAACTCATTCTATCACACTATATTCACATTGAAAGACGTATATTTGATGCTGTTTGAATGTAGATAGGGAAACTTATTGTATAACACTATATTCACATTGAATACACGTATATTTGATGCTGTTTGAATGTAGATATTGAAACTCACTGTATCACACTATATTCACATTGAATACACGTATATTTGATGCTGTTTGAATGTAGATATTGAAACTGATTCTATATCACACTATATTCACATTGAATACACGTATATTTGATGCTGTTTGAATGTAGATATTGAAACTGATTCTATAACACTATATTCACATTGAATACACGTATATTTGATGCTGTTTGAATGTAGATATTGAAACTGATTCTATAACACTATATTCACATTGAATACACGTATATTTGATGCTGTTTGAATGTAGATATTGAAACTGATTCTATAACACTATATTCACATTGAATACACGTATATTTGATGCTGTTTGAATGTAGATATTGAAACTGATTCTATAACACTATATTCACATTGAATACACGTATATTTGATGCTGTTTGAATGTAGATATTGAAACTCACTGATTCTATAACACTATATTCACATTGAATACACGTATATTTGATGCTGTTTGAATGTAGATATTGAAACTCACTGTATCACACTATATTCACATTGAATACACGTATATTTGATGCTGTTTGAATGTAGATATTGAAACTGATTCTATAACACTATATTCACATTGAATACACGTATATTTGATGCTGTTTGAATGTAGATATTGAAACTGATTCTATAACACTATATTCACATTGAATACACGTATATTTGATGCTGTTTGAATGTAGATATTGAAACTGATTCTATAACACTATATTCACATTGAATACACGTATATTTGATGCTGTTTGAATGTAGATATTGAAACTCACTGTATCACACTATATTCACATTGAATACACGTATATTTGATGCTGTTTGAATGTAGATATTGAAACTGATTCTATAACACTATATTCACATTGAATACACGTATATTTGATGCTGTTTGAATGTAGATATTGAAACTCACTGTATCACACTATATTCACATTGAATACACGTATATTTGATGCTGTTTGAATGTAGATATTGAAACTCACTGTATCACACTATATTCACATTGAATACACGTATATTTGATGCTGTTTGAATGTAGATATTGAAACTGATTCTATAACACTATATTCACATTGAATACACGTATATTTGATGCTGTTTGAATGTATTGATATGTAATACTCACTGTAACACTATATTCACATTGAATACACGTATATTTGATGCTGTTTGAATGTAGATATTGAAACTGATTCTATAACACTATATTCACATTGAATACACGTATATTTGATGCTGTTTGAATGTAGATATTGAAACTCACTGTATCACACTATATTCATTGAATACACGTATATTTGATGCTGTTTGAATGTAGATATTGAAACTCACTGTATCACACTATATTCACATTGAATACACGTATATTTGATGCTGTTTGAATGTAGATATTGAAACTGATTCTATAACACTATATTCACATTGAATACACGTATATTTGATGCTGTTTGAATGAATGTAGATATTGAAACTCACTGTATAACACTATATTCACATTGAATACACGTATATTTGATGCTGTTTGAATGTAGATATTGAAACTCACTGTATCACACTATATTCACATTGAATACACGTATATTTGATGCTGTTTGAATGTAGATCATGAAACTGATTCTATAACACTATATTCACATTGAATACACGTATATTTGATGCTGTTTGAATGTAGATATTGAAACTCACTGTATCACACTATATTCACATTGAATACACGTATATATTTGATGCTGTTTGAATGTAGATATTGAAACTGATTCTATAACACTATATTCACATTGAATACACGTATATTTGATGCTGTTTGAATGTAGATCATTGAAACTGATTCTATAACACTATATTCACATTGAATACACGTATATTTGATGCTGTTTGAATGTAGATATTGAAACTGATTCTATAACACTATATTCACATTGAATACACGTATATTTGATGCTGTTTGAATGTAGATATTGAAACTCATCGTATTACACTATATTCACATTGAATACACGTATATTTGATGCTGTTTGAATGTAGATATTGAAACTCACTGTATCACACTATATTCACATTGAATACACGTATATTTGATGCTGTTTGAATGTAGATATTGAAACTGATTCTATAACACTATATTCACATTGAATACACGTATATTTGATGCTGTTTGAATGTAGATATTGAAACTCACTTCTATAACACTATATTCACATTGAATACACGTATCTTTGATGCTGTTTGAATGTAGATATTGAAACTCACTGTATAACACTATATTCACATTGAATACACGTATATTTGATGCTGTTTGAATGTAGATATTGAAACTGATTCTATAACACTATATTCACATTGAATACACGTATATTTGATGCTGTTTGAATGTAGATATTGAAACTCACTGTATAACACTATATTCATTGAATATAACACTATATTCACATTGAATACACGTATATTTGATGCTGTTTGAATGTAGATCATGAAACTGATTCTATAACACTATATTCACATTCAATACACGTATATTTGATGCTGTTTGAATGTAGATATTGAAACTGATTGTATAACACTATATTCACATTGAATACACGTATATTTGATGCTGTTTGAATGTAGATATTGAAACTGATTCTATAACACTATATTCACATTGAATACACGTATATTTGATGCTGTTTGAATGTAGATATTGAAACTGATTCTATAACACTATATTCACATTGAATACACGTATATTTGATGCTGTTTGAATGTAGATATTGAAACTGATTCTGTAACACTATATTCACATTGAATACACGTATATTTGATGCTGTTTGAATGTAGATATTGAAACTCACTGTATAACACTATATTCACATTGAATACACGTATATTTGATGCTGTTTGAATGTAGATATTGAAACTCACTGATTCTATAACACTATATTCACATTGAATACACGTATATTTGATGCTGTTTGAATGTAGATATTGAAACTGATTCTATAACACTATATTCACATTGAATACACGTATATTTGATGCTGTTTGAATGTAGATATTGAAACTGATTCTATAACACTATATTCACATTGAATACACGTATATTTGATGCTGTTTGAATGTAGATATTGAAACTGATTCTATAACACTATATTCACATTGAATACACGTATATTTGATGCTGTTTGAATGTAGATATTGAAACTGATTCTATAACACTATATTCACATTGAATACACGTATATTTGATGCTGTTTGAATGTAGATATTGAAACTGACTGTATAACACTATATTCACATTGAATACACGTATATTTGATGCTGTTTGAATGTAGATATTGAAACTGATTCTATAACACTATATTCACATTGAATACACGTATATTTGATGCTGTTTGAATGTAGATATTGAAACTGATTCTATAACACTATATTCACATTGAATACACGTATATTTGATGCTGTTTGAATGTAGATATTGAAACTGATTCTATAACACTATATTCACATTGAATACACGTATATTTGATGCTGTTTGAATGTAGATATTGAAACTCACTGTATAACACTATATTCACATTGAATACACGTATATTTGATGCTGTTTGAATGTAGATATTGAAACTGATTCTATAACACTATATTCACATTGAATACACGTATATTTGATGCTGTTTGAATGTAGATATTGAAACTGATTCTATAACACTATATTCACATTGAATACACGTATATTTGATGCTGTTTGAATGTAGATATTGAAACTCACTGTATAACACTATATTCACATTGAATACACGTATATTTGATGCTGTTTGAATGTAGATATTGAAACTGATTCTATAACACTATATTCACATTGAATACACGTATATTTGATGCTGTTTGAATGTAGATATTGAAACTGATTCTATAACACTATATTCACATTGAATACACGTATATTTGATGCTGTTTGAATGTAGATATTGAAACTGATTCTATAACACTATATTCACATTGAATACACGTATATTTGATGCTGTTTGAATGTAGATATTGAAACTCATTGTATAACACTATATTCACATTGAATACACGTATATTTGATGCTGTTTGAATGTAGATATTGAAACTGATTCTATAACACTATATTCACATTGAATACACGTATATTTGATGCTGTTTGAATGTAGATATTGAAACTGATTCTATAACACTATATTCACATTGAATACACGTATATTTGATGCTGTTTGAATGTAGATATTGAAACTGATTCTATAACACTATATTCACATTGAATACACGTATATTTGATGCTGTTTGAATGTAGATATTGAAACTCACTTCTATAACACTATATTCACATTGAATACACGTATATTTGATGCTGTTTGAATGTAGATATTGAAACTGATTCTATAACACTATATTCACATTGAATACACGTATATTTGATGCTGTTTGAATGTAGATATTGAAACTGATTCTATAACACTATATTCACATTGAATACACGTATATTTGATGCTGTTTGAATGTAGATATTGAAACTGATTCTATAACACTATATTCACATTGAATACACGTATATTTGATGCTGTTTGAATGTAGATATTGAAACTGATTCTATAACACTATATTCACATTGAATACACGTATATTTGATGCTGTTTGAATGTAGATATTGAAACTGATTCTATAACACTATATTCACATTGAATACACGTATATTTGATGCTGTTTGAATGTAGATATTGAAACTGATTCTATAACACTATATTCACATTGAATACACGTATATTTGATGCTGTTTGAATGTAGATATTGAAACTGATTCTATAACACTATATTCACATTGAATACACGTATATTTGATGCTGTTTGAATGTAGATATTGAAACTGATTCTATAACACTATATTCACATTGAATACACGTATATTTGATGCTGTTTGAATGTAGATATTGAAACTGATTCTATAACACTATATTCACATTGAATACACGTATATTTGATGCTGTTTGAAATCTATAACACTATATTCACATTGAATACACGTATATTTGATGCTGTTTGAATGTAGATATTGAAACTGATTCTATATATTCACATTGAATACACGTATATTTGATGCTGTTTGAATGTAGATATTGAAACTGATTCTATAACACTATATTCACATTGAATACACGTATATTTGATGCTGTTTGAATGTAGATATTGAAACTGATTGTATAACACTATATTCACATTGAATACACGTATATTTGATGCTGTTTGAATGTAGATATTGAAACTGATTCTATAACACTATATTCACATTGAATACACGTATATTTGATGCTGTTTGAATGTAGATATTGAAACTGATTCTATAACACTATATTCACATTGAATACACGTATATTTGATGCTGTTTGAATGTAGATATTGAAACTGATTCTATAACACTATATTCACATTGAATACACGTATATTTGATGCTGTTTGAATGTAGATATTGAAACTGATTCTATAACACTATATTCACATTGAATACACGTATATTTGATGCTGTTTGAATGTAGATATTGAAACTGATTCTATAACACTATATTCACATTGAATACACGTATATTTGATGCTGTTTGAATGTAGATATTGAAACTGATTCTATAACACTATATTCACATTGAATACACGTATATTTGATGCTGTTTGAATGTAGATATTGAAACTGATTCTATAACACTATATTCACATTGAATACACGTATATTTGATGCTGTTTGAATGTAGATATTGAAACTGATTCTATAACACTATATTCACATTGAATACACGTATATTTGATGCTGTTTGAATGTAGATATTGAAACTGATTCTATAACACTATATTCACATTGAATACACGTATATTTGATGCTGTTTGAATGTAGATATTGAAACTGAATTGTATAACACTATATTCACATTGAATACACGTATATTTGATGCTGTTTGAATGTAGATATTGAAACTGATTCTATAACACTATATTCACATTGAATACACGTATATTTGATGCTGTTTGAATGTAGATATTGAAACTGATTCTATAACACTATATTCACATTGAATACACGTATATTTGATGCTGTTTGAATGTAGATATTGAAACTGATTCTATAACACTATATTCACATTGAATACACGTATATTTGATGCTGTTTGAATGTAGATATTGAAACTGATTCTATAACACTATATTCACATTGAATACACGTATATTTGATGCTGTTTGAATGTAGATATTGAAACTGATTCTATAACACTATATTCACATTGAATACACGTATATTTGATGCTGTTTGAATGTAGATATTGAAACTGATTCTATAACACTATATTCACATTGAATACACGTATATTTGATGCTGTTTGAATGTAGATATTGAAACTGATTCTATAACACTATATTCACATTGAATACACGTATATTTGATGCTGTTTGAATGTAGATATTGAAACTCATTCTATAACACTATATTCACATTGAATACACGTATATTTGATGCTGTTTGAATGTAGATATTGAAACTGATTCTATAACACTATATTCACATTGAATACACGTATATTTGATGCTGTTTGAATGTAGATATTGAAACTGATTCTATAACACTATATTCACATTGAATACACGTATATTTGATGCTGTTTGAATGTAGATATTGAAACTGATTCTATAACACTATATTCACATTGAATACACGTATATTTGATGCTGTTTGAATGTAGATATTGAAACTGATTCTATAACACTATATTCACATTGAATACACGTATATTTGATGCTGTTTGAATGTAGATATTGAAACTGATTCTATAACACTATATTCACATTGAATACACGTATATTTGATGCTGTTTGAATGTAGATATTGAAACTGATTCTATAACACTATATTCACATTGAATACACGTATATTTGATGCTGTTTGAATGTAGATATTGAAACTGATTCTATAACACTATATTCACATTGAATACACGTATATTTGATGCTGTTTGAATGTAGATATTGAAACTGATTCTATAACACTATATTCACATTGAATACACGTATATTTGATGCTGTTTGAATGTAGATATTGAAACTGATTCTATAACACTATATTCACATTGAATACACGTATATTTGATGCTGTTTGAATGTAGATATTGAAACTGATTCTATAACACTATATTCACATTGAATACACGTATATTTGATGCTGTTTGAATGTAGATATTGAAACTGATTCTATAACACTATATTCACATTGAATACACGTATATTTGATGCTGTTTGAATGTAGATATTGAAACTGATTCTATAACACTATATTCACATTGAATACACGTATATTTGATGCTGTTTGAATGTAGATATTGAAACTGATTCTATAACACTATATTCACATTGAATACACGTATATTTGATGCTGTTTGAATGTAGATATTGAAACTGATTCTATAACACTATATTCACATTGAATACACGTATATTTGATGCTGTTTGAATGTAGATATTGAAACTGATTCTATAACACTATATTCACATTGAATACACGTATATTTGATGCTGTTTGAATGTAGATATTGAAACTGATTCTATAACACTATATTCACATTGAATACACGTATATTTGATGCTGTTTGAATGTAGATATTGAAACTGATTCTATAACACTATATTCACATTGAATACACGTATATTTGATGCTGTTTGAATGTAGATATTGAAACTGATTCTATAACACTATATTCACATTGAATACACGTATATTTGATGCTGTTTGAATGTAGATATTGAAACTGATTCTATAACACTATATTCACATTGAATACACGTATATTTGATGCTGTTTGAATGTAGATATTGAAACTGATTCTATAACACTATATTCACATTGAATACACGTATATTTGATGCTGTTTGAATGTAGATATTGAAACTGATTCTATAACACTATATTCACATTGAATACACGTATATTTGATGCTGTTTGAATGTAGATATTGAAACTGATTCTATAACACTATATTCACATTGAATACACGTATATTTGATGCTGTTTGAATGTAGATATTGAAACTGATTCTATAACACTATATTCACATTGAATACACGTATATTTGATGCTGTTTGAATGTAGATATTGAAACTGATTCTATAACACTATATTCACATTGAATACACGTATATTTGATGCTGTTTGAATGTAGATATTGAAACTGATTCTATAACACTATATTCACATTGAATACACGTATATTTGATGCTGTTTGAATGTAGATATTGAAACTGATTCTATAACACTATATTCACATTGAATACACGTATATTTGATGCTGTTTGAATGTAGATATTGAAACTGATTCTATAACACTATATTCACATTGAATACACGTATATTTGATGCTGTTTGAATGTAGATATTGAAACTGATTCTATAACACTATATTCACATTGAATACACGTATATTTGATGCTGTTTGAATGTAGATATTGAAACTGATTCTATAACACTATATTCACATTGAATACACGTATATTTGATGCTGTTTGAATGTAGATATTGAAACTGATTCTATAACACTATATTCACATTGAATACACGTATATTTGATGCTGTTTGAATGTAGATATTGAAACTGATTCTATAACACTATATTCACATTGAATACACGTATATTTGATGCTGTTTGAATGTAGATATTGAAACTGATTCTATAACACTATATTCACATTGAATACACGTATATTTGATGCTGTTTGAATGTAGATATTGAAACTGATTCTATAACACTATATTCACATTGAATACACGTATATTTGATGCTGTTTGAATGTAGATATTGAAACTGATTCTATAACACTATATTCACATTGAATACACGTATATTTGATGCTGTTTGAATGTAGATATTGAAACTGATTCTATAACACTATATTCACATTGAATACACGTATATTTGATGCTGTTTGAATGTAGATATTGAAACTGATTCTATAACACTATATTCACATTGAATACACGTATATTTGATGCTGTTTGAATGTAGATATTGAAACTGATTCTATAACACTATATTCACATTGAATACACGTATATTTGATGCTGTTTGAATGTAGATATTGAAACTGATTCTATAACACTATATTCACATTGAATACACGTATATTTGATGCTGTTTGAATGTAGATATTGAAACTGATTCTATAACACTATATTCACATTGAATACACGTATATTTGATGCTGTTTGAATGTAGATATTGAAACTGATTCTATAACACTATATTCACATTGAATACACGTATATTTGATGCTGTTTGAATGTAGATATTGAAACTGATTCTATAACACTATATTCACATTGAATACACGTATATTTGATGCTGTTTGAATGTAGATATTGAAACTGATTCTATAACACTATATTCACATTGAATACACGTATATTTGATGCTGTTTGAATGTAGATATTGAAACTGATTCTATAACACTATATTCACATTGAATACACGTATATTTGATGCTGTTTGAATGTAGATATTGAAACTGATTCTATAACACTATATTCACATTGAATACACGTATATTTGATGCTGTTTGAATGTAGATATTGAAACTGATTCTATAACACTATATTCACATTGAATACACGTATATTTGATGCTGTTTGAATGTAGATATTGAAACTGATTCTATAACACTATATTCACATTGAATACACGTATATTTGATGCTGTTTGAATGTAGATATTGAAACTGATTCTATAACACTATATTCACATTGAATACACGTATATTTGATGCTGTTTGAATGTAGATATTGAAACTGATTCTATAACACTATATTCACATTGAATACACGTATATTTGATGCTGTTTGAATGTAGATATTGAAACTGATTCTATAACACTATATTCACATTGAATACACGTATATTTGATGCTGTTTGAATGTAGATATTGAAACTGATTCTATAACACTATATTCACATTGAATACACGTATATTTGATGCTGTTTGAATGTAGATATTGAAACTGATTCTATAACACTATATTCACATTGAATACACGTATATTTGATGCTGTTTGAATGTAGATATTGAAACTGATTCTATAACACTATATTCACATTGAATACACGTATATTTGATGCTGTTTGAATGTAGATATTGAAACTGATTCTATAACACTATATTCACATTGAATACACGTATATTTGATGCTGTTTGAATGTAGATATTGAAACTGATTCTATAACACTATATTCACATTGAATACACGTATATTTGATGCTGTTTGAATGTAGATATTGAAACTGATTCTATAACACTATATTCACATTGAATACACGTATATTTGATGCTGTTTGAATGTAGATATTGAAACTGATTCTATAACACTATATTCACATTGAATACACGTATATTTGATGCTGTTTGAATGTAGATATTGAAACTGATTCTATAACACTATATTCACATTGAATACACGTATATTTGATGCTGTTTGAATGTAGATATTGAAACTGATTCTATAACACTATATTCACATTGAATACACGTATATTTGATGCTGTTTGAATGTAGATATTGAAACTGATTCTATAACACTATATTCACATTGAATACACGTATATTTGATGCTGTTTGAATGTAGATATTGAAACTGATTCTATAACACTATATTCACATTGAATACACGTATATTTGATGCTGTTTGAATGTAGATATTGAAACTGATTCTATAACACTATATTCACATTGAATACACGTATATTTGATGCTGTTTGAATGTAGATATTGAAACTGATTCTATAACACTATATTCACATTGAATACACGTATATTTGATGCTGTTTGAATGTAGATATTGAAACTGATTCTATAACACTATATTCACATTGAATACACGTATATTTGATGCTGTTTGAATGTAGATATTGAAACTGATTCTATAACACTATATTCACATTGAATACACGTATATTTGATGCTGTTTGAATGTAGATATTGAAACTGATTCTATAACACTATATTCACATTGAATACACGTATATTTGATGCTGTTTGAATGTAGATATTGAAACTGATTCTATAACACTATATTCACATTGAATACACGTATATTTGATGCTGTTTGAATGTAGATATTGAAACTGATTCTATAACACTATATTCACATTGAATACACGTATATTTGATGCTGTTTGAATGTAGATATTGAAACTGATTCTATAACACTATATTCACATTGAATACACGTATATTTGATGCTGTTTGAATGTAGATATTGAAACTGATTCTATAACACTATATTCACATTGAATACACGTATATTTGATGCTGTTTGAATGTAGATATTGAAACTGATTCTATAACACTATATTCACATTGAATACACGTATATATTTGATGCTGTTTGAATGTAGATATTGAAACTGATTCTATAACACTATATTCACATTGAATACACGTATATTTGATGCTGTTTGAATGTAGATATTGAAACTGATTCTATAACACTATATTCACATTGAATACACGTATATTTGATGCTGTTTGAATGTAGATATTGAAAACTGTATTCTATAACACTATATTCACATTGAATACACGTATATTTGATGCTGTTTGAATGTAGATATTGAAACTGATTGTATAACACTATATTCACATTGAATACACGTATATTTGATGCTGTTTGAATGTAGATATTGAAACTGATTCTATAACACTATATTCACATTGAATACACGTATATTTGATGCTGTTTGAATGTAGATATTGAAACTGATTCTATAACACTATATTCACATTGAATAAACTGATTCTATAACACTATATTCAAATTGAATATACGTATATTTGATGTTGTTTGAATGTAGATAAAGAAACTGATTCTATAACACTATATTCACATTGAATACACGTATACTTATAGTGCTGTTTAATGTAGATATTGAAAATTGATTCTATAACATTATATTCAGCATATAATGCGACGTATATTTGATGCTGTTTGAATGTAGATATTGAAACTTACTCTATAACACTATATTCACATTGAATACACGTATACTTGATGCTGTTTGAATGTAGATATTGAAATTGATTCTATAACACTATATTCACATTGAATACACGTATATTTGATGCTGTTTGAATGTAGATATTGAAACCCATTGTATCATACTATATTCACATTGAATACACGTATATTTGATACTGTTTGAATGTAGATATTGAAACTCACTCTATTACACTATATTCACATTGAAATACACGTATATTTGATGCTGTTTGAATGTAGATATTGAAACTCACTGTATCATACTATATTCACATTGAATACACGTATATTTGATGTTGTTTGAATGTAGATATTGAAACTGATTCTATAACACTATATTCACATTGAAGGCATCTATATTTCGGCGCTTTGTTTGAATGTAGATATTGAACTGATTCATAACACTATATTCACATTGAATACACGTATATTTGATGCTGTTTAAATGTAGATATTGAAACTGATTCTATAACACTATATTCACATTGAATACACTTATATTTCATGCTGTTTGAATGTAGATATTGAAACTGATTCTATAACACTATATTCACATTGAATACATGTATATTTGATGCTGTTTGAATGTAGATATTGAAACTCACTGTATCACACTATATTCACATTGAATATTTGTATATTTGATGCTGTTTGAATGTAGATATTGAAACTGATTCTATAACACCATATTCACATTGAATACACGTATATTTCATGCTGTTTGAATGTAGATATTGAAACTCACTGTATTACACTATATTCACATTGAATACACGTATATTTGATGCTGTTTGAAAGTAGATATTGAAACTCACTGTATTACACTATATTCACATTGAATACACGTATATTTCATGCTGTTTGAATGTAGATATTGAAACTGATTCTATAACACTATATTCGCATTGAATACACGTATATTTGATGCTGTTTGAAATGTAGATATTAAAACTTGATTCTAGATAACACTATATTCACATTGGAATACACGTATATTTGGCGTTGTTTGAATGTAGATAAAGAAACTGATTCTATAACACTATATTCACATTGAATACACGTATATTTCATGATGTTTGAATGTAGATATTGAAACTGATTCTATAACACTATATTCACATTGAATACACATATATTTGATGCTGTTTCAATGTAGATATTGACACTCACTGTATTACACTATATTCACATTGAATACACGTATATTTGATGCTGCTTGAATGTAGATATTGAAACTGATTCTATAACACTATATTTACATTGAATACACGTATATTTGATGCTGTTTGAATGTAGATATTTAAACTGATTCTATAACACTATATTCACATTGAATACACGTATATTTCATGCTGTTTGAATGTAGATATTGAAACTCACTGTATTACACTATATTCACATTGAATACACGTATATTTGATGCTGTTTGGATGATATTGAAACTGATTCTATAACACTATATTCACATTGAATACACGTATATTTGATACCGTTTGAATGTAGATATTGATTCTATAACACTATATTCACATTGAATACACGTATATTTGATGCTGTTTGAATGTAGATATTTAAACTCACTGTATCACACTATATTCACTTTGAATACACGTATATTTGATGCTGTTTGAATGTAGATATTGAAACTCACTGTATTACACTATATTCACATTGAATACACGTAGATTTGATGCTGTTTAAATGTAGATATTGAAACTGATTCTATAACACTATATTCCATTGAATACACGTATATTTCATGCTGTTTGAATGTAGATATTGAAACTCACTGTATTACACTATATTCACATTGAATACATTTATATTTGATGCTGTTTGAATGTAGATATTGAAACTGATTCTATAACACTATATTCACATTGAATACACGTATATTTTATGCTGTTTGAATGTAGATATTGAAACTGATTCTATAACACTATATTCACATTGAATACACGTATATTTCATGCTGTTTAAATGTAGATATTGAAACTCACTGTATCACACTATATTCACATTGAATACATGTATATTTGATGCTGTTTGAATGTAGATCATGAAACTGATTCTATAACACTATATTCACATTGAATACACGTATATTTGATGCTGTTTAAATGTAGATATTGAAACTGATTCTATAACACTATATTCACATTGAATACACGTATATTTCATGCTGTTTGAATGTAGATATTGAAACTGATTCTATAACACTATATTCACATTGAATACACGTATATTTGATGTTGTTTGAATGTAGATAAAGAAACTGATTCTATAACACTATATTCACATTGAATACACGTATATTTCATGCTGTTTGAATGTAGATATTGAAACTCACTGTATCACACTATATTCACATTGAATACACATATATTTGATGCTGTTTGAATGTAGATATTGAAACTGATTCTATAACACTATATTCACATTGAATACACGTATATTTCATGCTGTTTGAAAATAGATATTGAAACTCACTGTATTACACTATATTCACATTGAATACACGTATATTTGATGCTGTTTGAATGTAGATATTGAAACTGATTCTATAACACTATATTCACATTGAATACACGTATATTTCATGCTGTTTGAATGTAGATATTGAAACTCACTGTATTACACTATATTCACATTGAATACACGTATATTTGATGCTGTTTGAATGTAGATATTGAAACTGATTCTATAACACTATATCTACATTGAATACACGTATATTTGATGCTGTTTGAATGTAGATATTGAAACTGATTCTATAACACTATATTCACATTGAATACACGCATATTTCATGCTGTTTGAATGTAGATATTGAAACTGATTCTATAACACTATATTCACATTGAATACACGTATATTTCATGCTTTTTGAATGTAGATATTGAAACTGATTCTATAACACTATATTCACATTGAATACACTTATATTTCATGCTGTTTAAATGTAGATATTGAAATTGATCTATAACACTATATTCACATTGAATACACGTATATTTGATGCTGTTTGAATGTAGATATTGAAACTCACTGTATAACACTATATTCACATTGAATACACGTATATTTGATGCTGTTTGAATGTAGATATTGAAACTGATTCTATAACACTATATTCACATTGAATACACGTATATTTGATGCTGTTTGAATGTAGATATTGAAACTGATTCTATAA